>NC_053154.1:180863826-181013826 GCF_016835505.1 Polypterus senegalus
TTTTAGCCCATTGTATCCGAGTGTGGAACCACAGCTCTACAGCAGCTGCCTCAGCCATGCGCACAGTCTATTTGAACGGCTCCGATATGGCAAATGCTTCAGAGCCATTCCTGTAGGGACCTCGCAGTTTTGAAACAGTTTTATCCCAAGAATTCTAAATGCACTTAATCATTCCATCAAGTGCTCCTGGTAGAACTGTTTCTAACTGTAAACTTGCACTACAGTTGTAGTACTGCACAACCTGAACCACTTTATGAAGCATTTGCACGATCTGCACTATATGTACATGTATATATATATATATATATATTTTTTTTTTTTTTAATTTTTACTTTGTAGCACTTTGAGATTGCCAAAATATAAAGTGCAATATAAATAAAATTTATTATTATTATGATTATTATTATTATATTGTATTTATGCTTTCATATTGTATATGTTTCATTGTTTTATTATCATATTATTATTATTATTTGATCATTTTATAGGGAAAAAAAATATTTAGAATTTGCATATTAAATCTCATTGTACCATACAATAACAATAAAGGAATTCAAAGGATTTTCCTTGTACATATTTATGCATCTGGATTTTTTTGTGCATATGCACATTTTTATTTTTGTCCAAACACCAAGTTTTAGTGTGAATTCTACACACAGCATTATACATGAGGCCCCAGGTCTTCATACATCATTGACTCTGTTTTTATGTAATCTTTATTTAAATGACCTCTGAATCACAATCTACAAAAAGTTAAAAGCACTTGGTAGTGCCCAGTATAGAAATCAACATAAATCAAAGAATACAATATATAAAAACTTATTTTAAAGGAACTCTCCTAAAATGCCATTTACACAAAGGTTACAGTATGTTCTAAGCCTAACTCCCTTATATATTTATTCTAAATAGTGTCATTAAAAGCATACACTTTTCAAGGCAGTTTTTAAAACACGCTCAACTATAGTACAGTATCAGGGTGAATGAAAAACATGTAGTCTTGCAACCTTGATTCATTTGATCTCTAGATCTGGAAAAAATCCAATTTCTTCAAGGCCATTAAGCTTATTGTTATAGAATTTTCACTTAATTTCTGACTGATGTGTACTATAAATCATTTCCGTAACAGAACGTTACTGAATGGGAGGACTTGTTTGTTACAACAGATGGATGGTTCATCTTAAATCTGTTGAGCATGTTAATAATAATAATAATAATTCTTTGCATTTATATAGTGCTTTTCTAAGTACTCCAAGCGCTCAGCAATTGCAGGTTAAGGGCCTTGCTCAAGGGCCCAACAGAGCAGAGTCCATGTTGGAATTTAAGGGATTCGACCCGGCAACCTTCCGATTGCCAGTGCAGATCCCTAGCCTGAGAAGCACCACCCCGCCCTTGTCCTGTAGCATTGAAGAAGTTGATCTTTTAGTTGTATTCTACTAAAGTTAAAAACAGATGTTATCTTAAAAAAGCACTATTGGGTGGTGTGGCTATTTCTCTTTTAATATAGAGATAATTTAAGCTTTCTAGCACTGGAGTACATTACTGTTTTTGAAAACAATGTAGGTAAGTCATATGCTCTGTTAAAAATTAGCATTATTAATGCTTATAAAGATACAGATACTTTCAACGTGAATGCTACCCATTTATTCATCCCAATTATTTGTTTAAAAATAAAATAATGTAGTGAATGTAGGGAAATATATGAAACTGTTGAAGACAACTAATAGAATAATTTAAAAATATTTGCTACCTCTTGTGGCACATATACCTTCAGCACCTTCCTTGGTATTCATGTGTATCTGAACCTCTCTCTTCACCGGTGCTCCCTATTTCCAATTTATTCTTGTAAAGCCTGCTTCTCAGACTCTGTCATTTTTTTCTGAGGCACCTTTCTCACCTTGTATACTTTCTGTTTTTGAGGGTGACTCTCTCTATGTGGCTTTTATGCCATTTCTCTTTTTTGTGTGTCTCACACTCACACTTCCTCATTCAATCGCGTCACCAAAGCAAGACTGATCAATCATATTGCTCTAAGGGACCGGACACACACAGACTTTAATCTTTTATTATATGGTAAATGTAGTCATTTCATATAATTAGGCCCTAAAGTGAAAACCATACCTTAAGTTGGTGTAATAGCGACTGCTGCTACAGAGAGCCAAAGTGCCAGTTCAGAATTCAAGATACTAATATTGACAGTAGGTCTTAATTAAACACACACTACAATCTTCAGATTAGTGGCTGGATATGCTTCTAATCAAATGTGATAAATTTTGCTTTTTAAATATGTCTGACTTAAAGTATGTATAAGAATCCATATATACTAAGTATGTGCCTGTTTCTATAGCTAAAATGTGACTTCATTTATTTCATGTCACTCATTTTATTTTAGTTTACTTTCATTTACAGCAGTTGCAAATCCCAAGCTGAATATTGTAAGTTACATATTAATGTCATTCAAAGAAGGAAATGCTACAAATAGTGTGTTTTCGAGTAAGGCGTTTTGGTACTACTGATCATAGTGTTCTACCATAAAGGCTTAAGAATGTTTTGTACCATCAAAAGCAGATGAATCACCAATATTCAGTTACTGCAATTGGAAAGAACACTCTTATTGTTAGGTCCTAATTGATAGAAAATGTTCCAGAAGCCCTAATTCAGTTTCAGAACTTTATTGTAGAAATCAGATTCAGACCAAAGGTACCTTTATAGTTATAGACCAATTTCAATAATATCCTTTTTTTTAAAAGCTGTTGTATAAATAAATCATGTCTTACTTTGAATAGTATAAATTTCATTTTGATAGTATGGTGTATAACACCATACAACAGAATCAGGTTTCACTGGTGTTGCCAAAAGGAGGAGGAGTATAGGAAACTAGTCAAGGACTTTGTTAAATGGTGTGACTCAAACCATCTACAACTGAACACCAGCAAAACCAAGGAGCTGGTGGTGGATTTTAGGAGGCCCAGGCCCCTCACGGACCCCATGTTTATAGACCAGTTTCTATAATCACTCTTCCGTCAAAAAAAATGTGTCTTTCTGAAAGTTAACATATTAAATAAAGGTGAAATATTTGTTGATTATATATTATCTTTGTAAACCTGTTTTAATTAGGTCTGTGATGTATTAATTAAAAAAGAAACTGCTGTCAGGACAACATAATGTTTAAATTAATTAATAGCCACAGCAAAATTTAGAATACACAGACTACTGTAGGCTGGTTTATTGCAAGTTCTGTACCCATACCTCTTAGGAAATCTTATTAAAAAAGAGGAGCCGTACATCAGCAACTTCATTCTCAAGCAGGATGGTAAGCTCTTATTACATAGTGACATCCAGTTAAGTTGGGGCTGCTTTCTTCTTCTAACTCATAAAGCCTTACCTAACTTTACCTGCCTTAACTAAATTCCAGAGTATAAATAGTAATCAAAAGATTCAAGCCTGTCTAAAATCCAAAGGTTACATAAGACTGTTTAGCAGTTGTAGTTCTTTTGTTATAATATCCTCGAACATCAGAATGATTTGTCCCCTAGTATAAAAAATTGTTTTGTCGTAGAAGGATTTTGGGGTGACTCTATTGTAACAAATAGCTTCTTTTATTTCACTGCCTGGATCATTTGTTATGCAGACCCACACATATGTACTCAAACCTCAACACTTGTTCTCTTATCCTTGCACACTCCTGGTCTGAAAGAATACAAAGCCCAGATTCTCAGTGCACTTGCACCTGGGACTACAGTCTGACTATACCCAGAACTGATTGCTAGTGTACTTTACTTTCTCTTTTGGAGGACATCTCCTTCTATTCTCTATACTTTAGGTGACAAGACAGAGCTACAAAGCAAGCAGAGGGGAGGTTTAGATACTTTACTCAGTCATTACAGTCTTTACCATTAGGCAAAAACAACACACAAATGGATTCAACAAATCACCATACAACATAGATGTTTCAGCAGCTGTCATATACCCAATGTGTGTCTGTGTTCAGTCTGTTAAGGTGATATTGCTTCAGCTCTAACGTCTCATGGGATGGGTTGTCTGGGCCTCCTTCTCCCTTCGTGCTTGTCCCTGGTACAACTTTACTTTTTAAAGATTGTCAGGGCCAAGGTGAACACTCCTAGACTCTCTGTGTTCTACTTCATCTGACAGACCATGGCAGCACATGTAAAGGTCGAATGTCTCCTTTTGAGCATGTGGAAGGTTTAGCAAAAATGTCCATTTTGTTGTTTAAAGTTTTGGCTTTCTCTAAAACCTTATTGTCTGCAAAAGTTACTTTTTGCTTGTCTGCAAAAGGTGTCAATCTGCTCCTCTGGGTTCTGCAGAAATCCCCTCTGTCTGTAAGGCCATGTTTATACTTCACGCGATGTGACGTGTGTGCCTGTTGACACTACTGCTACACAAGCATTGTACTGTACCTCCGTACATACTTTATGTAAATCTAGAAGATTCCACCAGGTGGCAGTGCATGATATCATCACAGTGAGAAAACGTTTGGCTTCTCTATGTTTTGAACTACCTGAAACATCCATTAAATTCCAACAACGCCTTGTCACAATATATCTGAAAAGGATGGATGTTTAATTATTACATCCATCAATCCAGGGATGTGCCCATTCCAGATAGCATTGCACACGAAGCAGAAACAATTCCTGGACGGGGCATCAACTCATCACAAGGTGCATATAAGCACTCACACTAGTGTCATTTTAGCATCACCAAATCCCCAAACCTTCATCTTTTGAAGGAAACCAGAGCACACTGTGGAAACCCACCAGGAAAACATGCAAAAACCAGGTAGGGAAAACCATGGATGTGACTCCCTACTGCGAGGCAGCAGCGCTACCACTCTGCCACCATGCCACCTACACATGTGTAATTATTAACAGTATTCATTATTTAAATTAAAATCATTTATCTGTAAAATGTAATACACATACTTTAATGTAGTTCATCATGAAGTGATATCAAGTATAAATCTAAGGATTCTAAATGTGCAGAGAGCTGGAATATCAAATTCAATGTGTTCTGTGTGGCGATTGCTGCTTGCCACTGCTGTCAATGCAGGAGGAAGCCCCAGAAGCATGTAGTGATTAACAGCTGGGTTGGTTTTAAGGTGACGTTTACAACGGTATACTTCAATGATAAAATAAACTACAGGATTAAAGTGGACATTTCTAGTTTAAGTCAAAATTTCCAGTTTAATCAAAAAAATAGACCTTTCACTGTGTCCTTAACTTTTTTTTCCTCTGTGGCTCAAATATGTTTTTATACTGTTGTGAAGGTGCAAAAAAAAAAAGACGGCACAGAAGATGGTATGTGAGGCTTAAAATGTATTGTGTCATTACGTTGGGGAATATGCAATGCTTGAATATAAAAGCACCACGAATGCATTTGTATGTTGGCATTTTGCTTCACCACATCACAACATTCATCAAATATTGAAGCATGCACATCAATCGTGTAGGATCCGCAAAGCAGCTTTTCTGTCACATGTAGATAGTAAACAGAGACTCTGACGTCACTTTCCAACTTGATCACATTACACCCTCCGACTTTTTGCTGGTTATTCAACTCACACATTCGTTGTGTTAATTTCTGAGGACATGCTCAGAAGGATGCGTCAAATGAATGCTGGGAACGTGTTGCAGCCATGATGCATGCATGTAAGTGTTCTGAACGTGAAGTATAAACTGGCCCTTAAGAATCCCTTTTGTTTATGCTAACACTTCCTCTTTCTGAAGTTTAGACCAGTTGCTTTAACAGAGATCAAAAGATCCAAATAAAAAAAAAAAAAAATACAAGAACTTACAGTTCCTCAAACAGCTTCAATACCAAGTATATGAAATATCATCTATAATGCTTTTAACATTTTAAAAGAACCCACTACAATAACAAAATTACTTTCCCTTACAGAGATTACCTATCAGTTTCTTTACAGAATCCAGATTACAGCCTCACTACTTTAATCTTGGGTGCCCTTATTCAGTTTAAGTATACTGCACTTTCAGTTGTAATCCCAGCATTCTATATAAATAGTATGAAAAAAAGCACAACATAAACACAAAATATAATTCCGAAACTAACAGAGAAGCATTGTGCAATACAGTGATCCCTCGCTATATCGCGCTTCGACTTTCTCGGCTTCACTCCATCGCGGACTTTAAATGTAAGCATATCTAAATATATATCACAGATTTTTTGCTGGTTCGCAGATTTCTGCGGACAATGGGTCTTTTAATTTATGGTACATGCTTCCTCAGTTTGTTTGCCCAGTTGATTTCATACAAGGAACGCTATTGGTGGATGGCTGAGAAGCTACCCAATCAGAGCACGTATTACGTATTTAAATAAAACTCCTCAATGACATACGATATGCTTCCCGTGCGGTGCTTCACACACTTGAAAGCTCTAACAGCCCGTATTGATTTTTGATTGTTTGCTTTTCTCTGTCTTTCTCACTCTCTCTGACATTCTCTGCTCCTGACGGAGGGGATGTGAGCAGAGGGGCTGTTTGCACAGATGCTGTTTGCTTAGAAGATACGGACGCTCCTCTAAAAAATGCTGAAAGACTACATTCACATTGATCCCTTCATTGTGCTGCTTTATCGCGGTGCTTCGTATACTTAAAAGCCCAACAGCCCTATTTATTTTTGATTGTTCACTTTTCTCGCTCTATCTGACATTCTCTGCTCCTGCTCGGCACTCCTTTGAAGAGGAAGATATGTTTGCATTCTTTTAATTGTGAGAAAGAACTGTCATCTCTGTTGTAATAAGTAGAGACTTGAGGCGTAAAAAGGTTTGGGGCAGCCACCCGTTTAATTCGGTTTCCTGGCTGCAAACGTACTTGAGTCATCATAGACAAGTTTACACAACAGAGTCCAAAACAGAACTGCCTGCCAGAGCAAAGGCAGTGGGCTTTATAGTACAGAGGGTGGAAGTGATGTCGTCCTCTGGGCCGGAACAGGAAGTGACCTTATCCTTGGGGCCGGAACCGGAAGTGATGTGTCCTTCCTGGAAATGGCTGCTCCTGGTGGGATTTCCCGGGTAAGACCTGCAGAGAACTCAGAAAGAGCGTCAGCATACCCCGCTCCCCCCTGGGCAGATGTATAATCAGTATTTTCTAAGCCCTTTAGCTGCCCCCCATGCACACGTGTGTGACAAGACTCCCCCCTCAGCCCAGACCCGTTGGGTCGGGCGACCTGCACCGAGAGGTCGTGGGCCCGGGAGAGGGCATCGGCGTTGGCATGAAGAGACCCCTGACGATGAACAAGCGTATACTTGTACTGCTGCAGGTCAAGAAACCACCTCGTGACTCGTGGATTCGACTCCCTGTGAAGGGCCATCCACTTCAGAGGTGCATGATCCGTCACCAGAGTGAACACGCGACCCAAGAGGTAGTACCACAGCTGAGTCACCGCCCATTTGATCGCCAGAGCCTCTTTCTCCACCGCCGCGTACCTGGTCTCCCTGTCCAACAGTTTCCGGCTCAGGTACATAACGGGTGTTCAACACCGTCGACGCTTTGGCTCAACACGGCTCCCAAGCCTGTGTCCGAAGCGTCCGTCTGGAGGACAAAAGGGAGAGAGAAGTTTGGGAGATTAAGATAGGTGCTGAAGTCAGAGCCCTTTTTAAGTCACTGAATGCAGCCCCCGCTTTATCAGACCATACCACCGTATTGGGAGCTCTTTTCTTTGTCAAATTGGTCAAGGCGCGCTCTCGGAGAAGCGGGCACAAACCGGCGGTAGTACCCGCCAAACCGAGAAAGGATTGGACCTGCCGCTTGGACGGGCCAGGCCAGTATGGCTTGCAACTTGGAACACTTGGTCTCACAGTACCCGCCCACTAGGTAGCCCAAATATTTGGCTTCTTGCAACCCAAGAAACATTTCTTGGGGTTGATCCGAGCCCGCCTCCCAATGTCCGTAATACTGCTGTGACCTGCTGTATGTGTTCCTTCCAGGTGCTGGAATAGATGACGACGTCATCCAGATAGGCAGCACAGAGCGAGTTATGGGGCGGAGCACTTTGTCCACCAGACGCTGAAAAGTCGCAGGCGCCCCGTGTAACCCGAATGGAAGGACACGATACTGCCAGTGTCCGCTAGGAGTGCTAAACGCGGTCTTTTCCTTCGCGGACTCCGTTAAAGGAACCTGCCAGTACCCTTTTGTCATGTCAAGTGTAGTCAAGAATTTGGCTGGTCCCAGTCTCTCGAGGAGATCATCCACGCGAGGCATGGGATAAGCATCAAATCGGGAAACTTGGTTGAGCCGACGGAAGTCATTGCAAAACCTCCAACTGCCGTCAGGCTTAGCAATCAAGACGATGGGACTGGACCAGGGACTACTACTTTCCTCGATTACTCCTAGTTCCAGCATTCGCTTGATTTCCAGTTCCACTTCAGCGCGTTTTGCCTCCGGGAGTCTGTAGGGTCGCTCACGGACGATCACCCCGGGTCAGTCAATATGTCGCGCAATCAGAGAGGTCCGACCTGGCTGTTCACTTACTACCTCTGGGACGGAGCGGATAGCTGCTTCGAGCTCCTTTTTCTGTCTGGGAGTTAGCTGCTCGCCGAAATTAAGGGAACTTACTTCAGCGAAGAGAGAGCAGGGCTGTCCGGAGAAGGGATCGGGATCCCTCTCCTTCCATGGTTTCAGCAGGTTTACATGGTACACTCGCTCAGCTGGTCGACGATTGGGCTGTTTTACCAAATCGTCGACCAATCCCTTCCTCTCCTTAATTTCGTAGGGGCCTAGCCAATGTGCGAGCAGTTTAGAGTGAGAGTAGGTACCAACACCATGACGCGATCCCCCGGTTGGAACTCCCGGAGAGTCGTGCCACGGTCATAAAGAATCGGTCTAATTGCATCAAATCTATCGCGCAATTGGGCGATATATTCCAAAATATTAGTGGAGGGTTGTGCCTCCCCTTCCCAACCCTCTTTTAAAATATCTAATAATCCCCGGGGTTGTCTTCCGTACAATAATTCAAACGGAGAGAAACCCGTAGAGGCTTGAGGAACTTCCCGTTAGGTAAAGAGGACAAGGGGGAGGAGTTGGTCCCAATTCCACCCATCCTTGCTGACTACCTTACGTAGCATTTGCTTGAGAGTTTGGTTAAATCTCTCCACTAGCCCATCGGTTTGAGGATGATACACCGAGGTCTTTAAATGCTTTATTTTCAGTAATTTGGCAGTCTCCTTGAACGTTTCCGAGGTAAAGGGCGTTCCTTGGTCCGTCAGGACTTCTCTAGGAATGCCCACTCGCGCAAAGACTCCTACTAGTTCCCGTGCAATATTTTTTGTGGTAGCCGAGCGCAATGGAACGGCTTCTGGGAATCGGGTTGCATAATCCACGAGGACGAGTATATATTTATATCCTCGGGCTGAGGGTTCTAGGGGTCCTACTATGTCGACCCCGATCCTGTCAAAGGGAACGTCAATGAGGGGAAGGGGGACCAGAGGAGCACGGTCCCTCCGAGGAATTTGCCGCAGTTGACACTCCGGACAGGAGACGCAAAAGCGGCGAACCTCCTCGTTAATCCCCGGCCAAAAAAAACGGAGCTTAATTTGCTCTAGTGTTTTGTCGGAGCCGAGATGGCCTCCAAGAAGGTGGGAGTGTGCTAACTCGCAGACCTGCCGCCGGTAGGTTCGTGGGACTAGCAACAACTTCCGGACCTTCCCCTCATGTTCAGCGACCCGATACAACAAATCATTATCAATAACAAAGTGAGGTCCCTGTGGCATGGGCTGATGAGTGCGTTGGCCGTTAACGAGGACCACTGCATTCTTTGTGTGTTTCAGAGAGTCGTCATTCCACTGTTCTCTCTTGAAAGAAGCCGGAGTTGCTTTAAACTGAAAGTGCAATTCAGAGAGTGGGTCCGGTCTGACCTCAAGGGGCGGAGATTCCTCCCTCGCTGCCGGGGCGCTGGTGGATGACGTTGCAGCCCGCGACGGTCCGGGAGTGCCTTCGTCATTCTCTTGGCCTTCCGCCCCACTCCCTGTCGGCTGATTACACGGTGTGGAAGCAGCTTGAGATGAGTCTTTGTCATCTATAACGAGGCCATAAGTTTTCCGGGGAATGCTTTTTAGGCTACCGCTGTTGCTATTAGACCAGTCCCGCCCGAGGATTACGGGAAACAGAGGATGTCTTGTCATGGAGCACAGTTTAAACTTTTGACTAAAGGGTGTTATTTCATGTCTAGAGGGCTCTAATAATGTTAAAAAAAGTATTTAGAAGGTCGTAACCGGGTTTTCTATATAAAAATAACCATACAAACATATGGTTTCTACTTCGCAGATTTTCACCTATCGCGGGGGGTTCTGGAACGCAACCCCCGCGATCAAGGAGGGATTACTGTATATATAGAAAAACCAGATATACAGGATGACTCAAAATTATGTTAACACTAATGGTACTGCCATGTATATAACTAATATACAATTTTTGTGGACAATTCATGTGTCACATATGGTACATGTTGAACTTGATGGCCAACAGTTTAAGACATTCCTGTAAATCATTGTGTACATATGAAGAATGTTTTGTGAATAAACTGTTTCTGTCATTCAAATGTTAACATAATTTTGACTAACCCTGTATATACAAGGTGGGTTTATGTCTGAATTCTAACTGTTAGCTGCATGCTGAAATGTGTCAGTCTGTACTCAAATTGCAACAATTTAATCTGAACACAAGTTATCCGAGGACTGGTCCATCATACATGATGGCGTATCCCACACCAAGGCTGGAAAATATCACCAATAGCTGTTCTTTTTTCTTTTCAGTTCTGTGGCATTAGTTGCCACTCATACCAAGCCACAATGCTATTCTTGCCATGGAATAAAAATTCAGAATGGCTGAAAATCCCTGCTATTACTGGTGACAGCATTAGATTATCATGTAATCATACGAAGTTATTGGCTCCAACTTGTGCTTTATGGTACTGCAAGATGCTTATAATTCCAAAAGCATTTTTTAGTCCAAAGACAGATCCTACCTGGTACTAGATAAGAGTATCCAACTCAGTAGTCAGTAAGGTTAAAAATAATGTAATAAAAGAAGTAGTCATTTATGCATGTGCATTTGTTTGGGCATTAATTCTTCATGAGTTAGTATTTTTCCATCCTCTGTATTTGCTTATCTCTATTAAGTCACACTTAACTTACCTTTCCTGACCGGCCGTATCCCAGAGTTGCAAGACAACAGAGACATTGTCCACAATGAGACTTCGCATCTGATAATCAATACCTTGCAAGAATAAAAATAACATAAAAAAAATAAAAATGCTTTATAAATGAGAACTCCTCCTGATCATACTTCAGGCAAGTCTTTCCTTCAAGTCACCTCCTTTATTAACATGGTTACATGGGCCATCACCGTTAATCTATTCTAGAAAGTGAATGTTAAGGTGCATTTTACTCACAAGTTAACACTTATTTCCATTAGTTTGTCATCACTTCTAAACCTCATTATTCACATTTAACATATATTAATGAGATTTAAAGAATTGCAGAAACTCTTTTACAATAATTACAACAAAGTAACAATTCTACTACCAACTCTCATGAAGGTTACATCGAGACTCACCAACTGTTGAGCAGACGTCTGTTAGGAACTGTCCCTGGCAGAAGTAGTGGATGAAGGATGTCTTCCCAACTCCTGAGTTTCCTATGAAAACCACTTTAAATACCCTTTCTGGAGGCATATTTAGAGGGTCCTAAAAATGGTGACAGGTTGACGATTTAAAAAAAAAAAGATACAGAAATTTGTAACCTCATTTAATAAGATAATAACTCAATTAACTATTCCCAAACAAAGAATGTTGTATATTTTCAAACAATTAAAATGATCTAAAGTAAAATGCAAGGTCCAGGATGATATAATCTTCAAGGAATAAAGCATTGTCTTTTCTAGTCCAAATGTAGATCTACGCAACCTAACTGGGACTTTTAAGGAACTCAAAAAACTAATTAAAATGAAGTTGCAAAAAATCATACATACTAATCTTAATTTTGAGACTTCCTTTCATAATAAATATACAGTAAATCCTGAGATCTTAAATTCTAAAAAAAAGGAATCAAACTTGCAATGACTAATAATGAGATAAATAGTATTCTCTCATGATCTTTTAATATGAAAATAGGAGTCATGCTGTAGATTCAAATTCAAGCAAAAGCTGTTGCATTCTGAACAGTTCACCTACAAGAGTTAGGTATACACTAATTAAGTCACTGTCATATTTTATACTGATGAAATTAAACTACAGTCTAAATTATTCAGGCTGTACTAGTGCAGGATAGAGGCAATGCAAGATTATATATGAGTTGATTTCTTTACTAACGAGAAACTAAGTAGATAACTAAAATTAGAGGTCTTCTTCCTCAAAATTTAGTATCTACTTAAGTCCATCGATCTGGTTTTTATTTGCAAACTGTTTTTCAGTTTACTTTCAGGAAGCTCCAGAATATCCCTGCACTTTTAAGAGTAATGTTGCATTGACTTGCTCTCAGACAGATGGTAAACCCAGGTTATCGAGTTGGATATTCCACTTCAATGCAAATACAAGATGGACATTTCAGACAAAACAAAGCTGCTTCAATTGTCTGTGTTGTGACACAACACTGTGCTTTCAGCTTCCAATTGTTTAAAATAAACCATATAACCTGATCAGCCCAAAATGCCATTGTTTGGTCAAATTACATTTGGAATGAAGTGATGCACATTTAATAGGTTTACTTTACTGTTTATTTCCACAATAAATAATGTTTATCGTTAATAGCTTTTTTGGCAGACCAAGTAACAAATCAACAGCAACCTTGCGTTTCTCTGAATAGTCCAGCTGGAAAGCCACGTGAATACACTGAAGTGGGATGATGAAACTTCACAACTCGGAACTCCAAATTGTCCAAGAGCACATGAGCAAAGCATAAGACAGAAGCCTCCCCCTATCTTGAGCCCAGACCACTGAAGCATACACTAGTAATCTGTTCAAATGTTCTAGCGTCAGTGTGGTATCATGTTATGATCTTGCTGAGGCAATTTATTTCAGACACCCAGTGTCACTGATTTACTTACCATGGATTCCATTCCAACAGGTTCTTCTCTTAATGATTCAGTCACGGTCTCCTCTTTTTTATCTGTCAGTCCATCCACATCCATGGATTCATTAGCATTGTCTGCTCCATCATTAGAATCACACTTGCTGCTCTTCTTATTTGGTTCTGATGACACATCTTCACAAGGTGTACAATCACTTTCTGCTGGATTTAGCTGTCTGTACAGAGTGGGTCCCCCACCATAAATCAGTCCCAACTGAAAGCATAGCAGTCTACTGACATGTAACATTCTATTTTGTCAAATGTTATGTTCAGAGGCCAATGGGAATATCTGAACCTAGTTATTTCTAACTCTGAAAGTGAGACTTGAAACCAGCACAGTGGATGTTAAAGAATAAGACAGTATTATAGACATTCAGCCAAGATTTGAATTGAACCACTGACTGCAACATAATAACCAAGTGGATATTTTTGAAAGCACCAGCCTCCACCCAGAAAAAAGCCAAGTGCAAAGCACAGTGATAGGATGGCAGGAAGCGCCAGGATTTGCTGACAAATAAATGAGACTCTGATCTAACCGTTTAATTGGCTTGTCCTCCAGAAGATATCTGCCTATCACTGACCCTTTCTTCAGCAGAGGCTTTTTGCTAGGGGAGGTCTGAAAATTAAAAAAAAAGGTACACAAAAACAAACAAAAACAAACAAACAAGTTAGACTACGTACAAACAAGCAAGTCAAGAAACCACTGATGTAAAACAAAAATTTAAGTCATGTGTAAATATCATCTTAACAACTCTGCTTCTATCATGAAGGATAGTGGTGGCGACATCATGCAGAGGATTTTGTTATGTACTGGTGTAAGTAGAAGGAAATTATTAAGATACATGGCAAAATTGAGGAAAGCAGAAATCATACAGGCAGACAGGCTACGGTCTGAAGCAGACATGGAAAGGCAAAATTCATCCTCCAGTAAACAATGTCCCAAACACTGTGACAAAGCCATAATGGAATTGCTAAAAATAAAAAGTCAATATCCTGAAGTGATTCAGTCAGAGCACAGAGTTAATTTCAAATGAGAATATTTGGGAGTTTTAAAAATTACTGTTCACAAAATGATCTCATTCCAACTACGGGGAGCATAATACATTTTACAGAGAAAAAGGGACACAAAAATGAGCAGATGTTAAAACTTGTAAGAAACCTTTTCTAAAATACTTACAGCTGTAGTTTCTAGAAAAGTGTGTATACTAAAAATTGGCTAAAGAATAATGAAAGCTTCCAGGAATAACTCATATATATTAATTTTGAAACCCTCCAAGAATTTTTTTTTTTAACTTTGACATTATACCATTTTATGTTGATAAATGATACCAGATGTAAATTAAGTATAATGATATTATATACTGCATCACAATAAATAAGGAAGTACATTCAAGGTGGGTGAGTACTTTCTATGGTGACTATATATCTTTTCAGTGTTACTGCGGTGTTCTCAAGCTTTCAGCTTTTGTAAATGTACTTCTTGTTTACTTTCAATAATAATTTATGGACATATTGTGTTGCCTAAAATCTAATCATTTTACTCAGGTAAAAGTCTCACTTAAAAACAAATTATACATTGTTGGAGTTTTCCATGCTTCAATATGAATTAAAGTTGCTTGCACAGGGGACTTTGATATTCTCTCCTCATCAACAAATTAATATTTCTTTTAAAGTAAAGTATATCAGTTTTATATATACAGTAAAGTGGGTATTTACTGTATATCCAACCATTCACTCACTTACATATCATGTTACAGAGTTTCAGTGTGTTTATTAAAATGGTTGTCCACACTTGGCAACAACAAATACTGTTCTTGAAGCAGCTGGCACAAAAAGTGATGTTAAAATTGTGAATAGACAAACTGAATTTAGCTTTACTATTCATAAAGCAAGTTATTCTGAGTCACTTCCTGAATTAGGCTTTTTTTTTCTTCAAATGATTTAACATTAAAGAGGAAACAAATTTAATTAAAAACTGTCAATTTATATTCTACAAAAAAAGTACCAATTTATTGGACAATGCAACAGCCATAAGCATAATCAGCAGCTACACATAGAACTCGAAGTCTTTTGGGTAGTGGTAAGGATAAGAACTTTATCGCTCTTATGTGCTCTATCCAGTTGAACTAATAGACACATTTTTTTTAAATTGGTCTTGTTTATATAAAAAATAAAGTGCAATTTCAAATAAAACCATGTATGGTGCATCAAATGCATAGACAAAAAAAACTCAACTTTTAAGCCTACAAACCTGTAAACATGCAAATTTATTTTGCAAACACCTCACAATATGTGCTGAATACAGAAGACATTTAGTTTAAGTACAAAACAAAATTTGCATTTCCTTAACCTATTAACTACTTTACATTTTGTTTAATACAGGAGTTTAGTGAAAAAATAATACACAGTAATTAATGTACCTGTGGTATTACGTTAGTAAATTCATATATTTTACACACTTCACAGAAACCCACATATTCTTTAATACAATAAAACTTTTCCATTAACTACTATTTTCCTTCATAAAAATAACCAGAAACATTGTTACTGTTCAGTTAGTGTAAAATCTTTTACATACATTGATAATTGTTTATACAGACATATACATGGTAAATGTTATATTTACACTAACCCTTTGACTAACTTCCCAGAGATGTGCAGCATACTTTTCACTATATAAACTGCAATGATTCTTAGAATGTTATGACTTTCTTTCAGAGAGTAATATGAGAAAGCATAAGGTCATTTATGAGACAATATAGTGCAAAGTAGAAATCAGGTCATTGTCCTTGTGTGATATTTGGTATGCCTAAAGTGCCCTAAAATACAGCCAATGATAAAAATGATAGAAATGAGGCAAGCCAGAATTCATATCGCCAATTAACTAATCTTTCTACTTAGGACACAAATAAGAAGTAAAATTATTTGCATATATTGTTCAAGAGTAATATTAAAATATAAATAAAACCACATTATAGGAAGAGCTGCAGTTGCTTCCAAGAAGAGGAAACTGAATCTAGTTTGACTTGTCTGAAGGGCAAACTGAATAAAGCCATTAGAGAAACTATTGTTAGCTTAATACTTAATCAATATTAAAATCATAAAGTCCACAGACTGCTACTTCGATATTTAATATAACCATATTCTAAACTGTGCAAGCAAATTAAGCAAAAAAACTTCATAACAGTCAGTCAAAAACATTTGAGCCTCACATTCTTTGATAAAATATCCTAGTCTTCCCCAACAGCGGCAAAGCATAAATATATATTTTTTAACTTGTAACACTCAATGAATGTTTTTTAAGATATCTGAATAAAATCTAACAATGAATTAATAAATAGAAAAAAATAATAATTCATTATATATTACAAAGAAGCCTATGGCTGAGCTGTAGTAGTTTGCAGGGGCCTTATATTGACATTCAAGCTTTAAAGAGTATATACAGTACCTCCTTTATTAATGCACATTTACATACTGTATTTTGAATACAGGTTTTCAGATATCCAATGGCAGAGTACGACAGAGAACAGATTGTTCATTAAATAAGTGTCTAACACTTGCACAAATTATTACAACATTCAGTGTCTCTATTCCAAAAGTAACTGCTCAGTCAAATCAATCTAATTAAAGTGAGGTATGCCTGCTACTATCTGTGAATACTTTAGTAAGCCATTAGGATTGATTCGGGGAAGCTTTAACCCTATAAATCACTAAAAACTACAGGTCCCACGAACACAATTAAGATCACACTACACACATTCTACAGGCACATCATGCCCTAATTTGGTTTTTTGTGAACACCCCCTTCAAAAAAGTTGAGAGTAAATTAGGGAATGCAGTGAAAGAACATTGTAAAGTACCACATAACACCAACGCAACATCAAAGGATTTGCAGACCCCCTATCTTTTTTTTTTAAGTTAATATTCATTGCTCTATCATCATAAAAAAAAATTTTGGTGAAACCTTTGCTCATGGTAGAGCAGCATGGAAGAAATTGTTTCTAAGAGCAATGATATACACCAAAGCATGCAAGATTGATCCTAAAAACTGCTTTATATGAACTGTGTTTATTTATTTTTTTTCATTTTTATTTATATTTCTTTGGTTAATTTGTATTTGACAACCAATCCATAAACAATTAACATTCTAATATCATTTTATAGGACACCCAATCATATAGTAATTCATTTGGAAGCCCTCATGCCTTTTCTCTTCAATGTTGGTCTTTCATTACATGCTTCTCTTAAAACCATGCATTGGTCGGCATTCAAAGGCAGTCATAGAGAGTCATACTGATTCCTTTTCAGTTGCACAGGTGATGACAGCTATGCAGCTGTAACGTCATGTATTTACTTTCCTTCCTTTCTAGTGTGAAAATAACCTTAGAGCTTAAAAACAAAAACTGCACTTTGCATTATGTGTAGAAGGTGCCAAACATTTCTGGACCTTTATTCTTGGACTCATGCAACTTAGAGCATCGGAGTATTCACTTTAAATAAAATTATGAAGAACATGCTATTAAAATAAACTGTAGTTGTATATTGGAAGTATCAAAAATGATGAGCAAACATAAAACAATTCAGTATTGTATTCAGTATTGCAAGCTACTATGACCTAAGAATGAAACAAAATTACATAGGTGTACCCAAAACTTCACATATACATGACTATATCAGTTTTGGATGTATGATAATTTGGTGATCATGCAAAATAACAGCACAGGCTAAAACTAAAGTACACCATCACCAGCTAGATAAACATCCCAGCTCCATCAATCTTGGACTTTGATCAAATCATGGAAAATACACAGAACATGGCATATCAAAGAACTAAATTCTGTCAAATAACTGTTTACTGAATCTAAGTGCAAGGTTTTGATTTTATGTCTTTCATTTTTACCCATGGCATAAATGAGACAAAAGTGCAAGTCTTGGTGACTCATTGCACTTATTGTAAAACTCAACTACTCTACTATTTACTATTTATATTTTCACACATTGGATATATGTATTCATACAGAGGCACTCAAGGCTTTATTGGTTTTAGTGTTTTATATTAATGCTTGTATGCAGTTTAAAATGCAGAAAATTTGTAGAATCTGTTGAAGATTCTATTTTTATGATATTTTATGTACTATTAAGGGGACACACTAAAATGTTGCCGTATATTTGTACAATGACAAATAAGAGACTTTCTATTCTATTCTATGGGGGTGGCACGGTGGCACAGTGATAGCACTGCTGCCTCACAGTAAAGAGACCTGGGTTTGCTTCTCAGGTCCTCCCTGTGTAGAGTTTGCATGTTCTCCCCATGTCTGCGTGGGTTTCCTCCAGGTGCTCCGGTTTCCTCCCACAGTCCAAAGACATGCAGGTTAGGTGCATCGGCGATCCAAAATTGTCCCTGGTGTGTGCTTGGTGCGTGGGTGTGTGTGTGTGTGTGCCCTGCGGTGGGCTGGCACCCTGCCTGGGGTTTTTTTTTTTTGCCATGCAACCTGTGTTGGCTGGGATTGGCTACAGCAGACCCCCCGTGACCCTGTAGGTAGGATATAGCGGGTTGGATAATGGATGGATGGATTCTATTCTATTCTTTGTGGAAAGTAAAATATACCGGGCAATCAACAAAGTAATTAGATAGATTCATAACTTTATTAATCCCAAGGGGAAATTTACAAATTTGCTGAAACGAAGTATAGATTTTTATCATATGAGAGAGTATTTTCTTTACAATAATTCCATAATTGAAATAAAACTTTAGGGTTGCTCTAGTGATTGTAATCCCTAAATCATGAACAAAGTACATAAGTTACTAGTAAAATATCATACATGTGCAAGGACAGTTTCACTAATATCTATAACATCTTGGAAAAAAATCATCACGATCACTGAGGTTTTTCAAGGGATGTAACTAATAAAGGTTGAAAGTACAATATCATACTGTGCTAAAATCAACATTGGTTCAGAATATTTTGTTAAACAAAAATCATTCTTAAAAAACATTTTCAGGCTAATGCATGCAGTGAAAGCAAGGTTGTGCTGATGAGGAACTTAGCTGAAGATGAATTCTGTAGATCTTTTGAAGACTATAAAGCCAAGCCTTTGCTAATGCTTTGCCTCTTGTCTGTATATTTTGTTATTATCTGTAATTTTGACCATTTGTGTTAAATTGTTTTAATCTATACTACAATTATTCACCATGGTTGACCAGTCTTTTGCCATAGATGCCAGAGTTGATTTAGCAGATGTTTGAAATATGCTTCAAACACATCCTCAAGACAAACATGACAATGCAATATTGCTCTTTTTTATTTCAATTACATTAAGATGAAGTGAAGTAGTATGTGAGAAGAACTTTACTTTCATTGTCAAGCATTTCAGCTTCCACTAAATATCCAATGCCCAGGTCACTACTGAAATAATATGGTAAATTTCATAATTCTACAGTTGGCAACTTTAACTTCTGGTAAAAAAAAAAGTTGTATTATCAGTTGAAATTTCAAAATGAAAGTCTGTCCCCGAGTTGATGACTTTGTGCCAGTGTTTACTAAGACAGACTATATGTAATATTGACCTATTCTGATTACGCAATTACTAAATTGAACACTCAGTCTTATTTCAACCTAATGTCTACAGGCATGTACAATGGATTGCATATTTCACCCATGAAAATTCTGCATGTTATTGAAATGGAATGACTGTCACAGTGTTTCAGTTAAAAATTTTACTATTGTAACAGAGTTGGCAGATTTAGGTATTTATCTCCACATGAACAACATGGTAAAGAAAACCTGAATGTATGAGCCAGTCATCAGTTATTGCAATAAATAAAATCCAAAATAAGATATATTACTAAAAATAAATAATGATTTCTAAAGAAATAACACTTTAAATGTGTTTTAAATCAACTACTCAATTACATTTTTATAAATACAGTCATTTTCTGTTAAAAGATGTATGCTTTTTTTATATTAAATACAGAGTTTAAAGCACTCTGTTATGCCCAGTATAGTATATTTATAATACGCTTGTTCTAAGAATTCATATTTACTGGCATGTTCAATTTTTTGTTTAATCTATGTAAACAATATAATAATTGTCTCAGCATTAACATTTCTGTGGTGGTGTTCATTGAGAGAGACATTGACAATTCTATTGATCTATTGTATTCAAGTATTTATATGATACAGCACTTAAACCAAAGCCTTAAAACTGATATTAATATCTTTAGGACAATAAACTTCCCTTGGCTTTCATGTTTCCAGTGTTTCAAATGCCCTGAAGTGTTACAGATTTGAGTAATTTTAATTCTGCCATTAGCTGGCCTGGATTAGCAGTGGCCCTTGTGGTACCAGCAACTGTGAACACAGCTAGTGCAGTGGCATTTCGGGAGAGAAGAGGTCATGGCTTTTGGTTTGAGACTAACCATCTTCCTGGCTTCATGGGCATCCCGTTCATCTCTCAGCTTTCTGTTCATCTCCCTGTATAAATCAAGTGAGAGTATTAACATCAGAATAAAAATGACACAATAATTATAAATTGTTTGCAAGTACAAAAGAGTCATTGGGTGGTTTAGTACACAGTGCAGAAATCTTCCTGTAAATCTTAAATAAGACATTCCATTGGAAATTGACACAGCATTAACTAGCTATTCATTCTGTTCCATTTAGACAATATTTGGCAAATTTATTGTGTAATAATACCAATCAAGTCACCCTCTTCGATCAAATACATTTATAATAACATCAGTTTCACGGATAGAACTAAACTTGGGCTTACTTACGGTTAGGTTGTGATATTCTGTATATAAATGCAGTCCATTTTAAATTAATTATATAGTAAAATGTTTCTACTCTTGTGTACAGTGCATGTAGAAATTAGTTGTAATTCCTCAAAAATCAGATGCAGCCATTTCTATAAACGGTTTTCAGTCTGATACAATTGCATAAAACAACAATAATAGTCTGGTACAATTTGCTTGACATGTTGTCATTTAGCATGTATGTGTTCATTTAATCCAGCCATGTTTTCATCGGTCTATGTGTATGTCAAAGCTCTTCTTTTTCTGCACAAACAAATGATACATTAAAAACAGTATAGTACAGTATATCTCCAAATCTATATAATAAAAGCAGTTTATTTTATCATGCCATTTTACTATAACATCATGGCACAAACTAGCTATACAAGTTCAGAAAACAAAACAAAGGGCATAAATTGTTCAGCGTTTCATGTGGCATTTGAGTGTGTGATCGAACATATATATCGTATTTACTCGTGTACCACACGCCTTCGTGTAAGACGCGCACCCTAATTTTTACAAACAAAAGCGCGAAAAGTTTTGCACCGTGTACGACGCGTGTTGTGATTTTATAGGAAGCGTTTAGAGAGAGAAAGCGTTTAGATAGAGAGAGTGCTGTCGAGCGAGAGCGCGAGAGAACGAGTGGGCAAGCAAGTGAAAGAGAGGGAGAGCGCGAATGCGTGAGCAAGCGAGCGAGAGAGAGAGGGCGCGAGTGCGTGAGCAAGCGAACGTGAGAGCGAGCGAGCCCAAGCAGAAAAAGTAAACATTACAGAAATACATTTCCTCATTGTTATGGTGTATAAAATCTGCATTTTATTCTGTATTATATTTTGCTCAAACCCAACAAGATGAATCCAGATGTAGGAGGCATTATAATAAAAAGACATATCCTCTTTTGAATACCTCACTGATATAACAGTTAAAGCCTGAGAAAGAAAGCCTCAGGCTATTGATTACTTTACGATTGAACATCTGGGACATCAATGGGGTTTACAGCCCAAGAAAGGAAGCATGATCTGATACCTCAGGTTCTTTATTACTTTACGGATGGACATCTGGGACATCAAGGGGATTTACAGCCTGAGAAAGGAAGAACTGATGCAATCTCAAAGAACTTTATTACCTGGGGAGCAAAATTCATCCATCATATTGACAGCCAGCCAATCAGGTGCATGGAACATTCATGTGCTGTGAAACCACGCATGGAACTTTATCATAAATATGCCTCATTTTAAGCAACGTCAGAAGCAGAAGAAGAAGAGAAACAGTGACGACGGAAGAGCCACGTCAGAGAATACAACAAAGACACGTGTGACCAGTTTTCATCCGATCGTCAGTTAACAGCATTCTCATGAACATCGTTTGCTAAATCAACCGCCGCCTGGGACTTTCATCCTTGACATCACTTATTCCTTTCAGTAAGCTTTTTAAAGACTATTTTATCCAGACTTTACTATCAAACTTATTTTCTATTACTTATTATTTGTTTTTAAATAAAAAGTAACTTGTTTTCATCTTTCTATGCTTTGTCTTAATATCTAGAGTGATTGAAGTAATAAGGTAGATTTCTAAGAGCACCTGAAGCAGCTAGAGATTTTGCCATTTAGCTCTACGCTGCGGGCTTTTAAGGCTGAGAGCGAGGGCGCTGCTCGAAAGTTGGGGCAATGCGAGAAGAAGGTGTTCTTGGCTAATACTGTAAATGGCCTATAGTCAAGGATACTGAGTCTTTGTATGTTTTAATATTTTCTTGGAGACCAAAAGTAATATTTAGGTCTGTGGGGTATTTAAAACATCGCATGTTGTCCGTGCCGATAGTAAATAAGTCTCTTGATGTGCTGAGAGAGTGACAAGTTGTGTTACACCTAAAGCATTTGTGTGGTTCTTTTACTTTTAAATGCTAAAAGTTAGCCAACTGTGTGTGTGTCATTCATAGGGCACTGTTGTGGTTAGGGTCTGAGTGTATGTGTATCTGTGTATGCGTGTGTGTGTTATTATTTAGGGTGCGGGAGTAGACCAATCCAATAACGAACTTGACAAAGAAAAGGGTTACTTAAAAATAGTCGATAATACACTCATGTATGATGCGCACCTGATTTTCTAATGCTAATTTTTGGGACAAAATGTGCGCGTGGTACATGCGTAAATATGGTATGTGCATGTATGTATATATATATATATATATATATATATATATATATATATACACATACACACACACACACACAGTACTGATATATAATTAAAAACATATGAAATATATAAATAAAAATATAATAAATAATATACTGATATATACAGTATATTACTTTTTTCCTATTTGGACTTATTTGGTTTCTTAGGAAAAAAAATCTCCATACATGAAACTGTAGTGACATGAAACAAATTACCAAGTAGTACAAATGAAACCAGCATCTTGCTAGCATTCAAATTTTAACATACTTTATATTCCATAATTGTTACGTCAATAAAAATTATGATGAATATGTAAATTGCAGGTCACATAAAAATACTTTACTAATGCATTTCAGCCTTCCCATAATGTCGATGTTATGATAAAATGAAAGTGTTTTTGATTCACTATTACACCATTACCAACATTTAACTCTAGTTGCCTTTACACAAATCTGACTTCAGTGTTCCCTTTTAATTTTCTGAAATTATCAGCTTTACTCTTGGCACTTACTTTTTTTATCTAGTTGGCCTGAATTTTCTTTTTTCTCAATTTACTATTCAAATGCTTCTATTAATTATCTTGCTGTGAAATTTTAAGAGGTAATTAATTTTTGTATTCTTGTATACAGAAAACATTACCATTTAAATTTATCAGGATAATGGGATGGTGTACGCAGACAAAGTTCAACTACTATTGAAAGTGTCACTATGTTATGTGTTTAGAAGTAAAGGTAGGAAGTTTTCTAATTAAGTATCAGAAGATGAAACATAGTGAGAAGTTAAGCAAAATGACACCTTTTATTGGGTAACTACAAAGATTACAATATGCAAGTTTTCGGGGCAACTCAGGCCCCTTTTTCAGGCAAGATGTAGAAACATAAATCTAACCGAGCAAAAGTTTGTAACCAAAAACCAGTTCTGTCTTTTACCAAAGCCTAATTAGAAACCAGAAAGTGTAGTTGAGACAACTAAAGCAAGAAGTATTTTTGTCCAATATGAGATAATCAAAAAGTGAAAGACTATTGTTCTTTATACCCTTTATTCAGTGACATCACGGGTTGTGACCTCCAGTTGTCCTGCACAGCAATATGGCTAGACTTGCATTCACGTGCTATTGGAGCTCCAATTTGTGATGTTTCACTTTCCTACTTCTGTGTATTCACACAAATTTCTGGCAGGATTATTCAGAGAAACTTAATTTGTTACTTGGACATTAAAATAAACAAACGTCTTTACACATGTTTCAAATCCGCTTTTAAAGAGCAGAATTAAATTCAGTACATTTCAAAACTATTACAAAAAAAAATGAAATTCCAAAAAAGGTGCATGATAAAGAAGAAAAAAAGTAAAAGTAACAGACTGTGTATGAAATATTTTCTTTCTTTTCTGATTTCTGCATGTTATTGCTTTCATTATTTGTCATTGTTTGTGTATCCTTTTTGTTATATATACATACATTCTTGTTTTTGTTTTCATTATTACATTGTAAGAAAATATGTCAGCAGTAATGCTGTTTAGATTAATGATATACAAATGCCATTATTTACTATAAACACAGTTTAATGATCTTTCAGTTAGAGGCAAATGTGAAATTATACAGTGGTTTGTATAAAGAGATAAAAATAACCTAACTGGAGCATACTACAGGTATATCAAGGATGAAAATTAGTAGGAAGCAGTTATTTATATGTGTCCTTGTTTATGTAATGAGCACACAATATCACACACTTAATGACAGAAGAATAAGGAATACATGAGGCACACTGACTTTTTGTTTTCTTTCAATTAAAACTATATTTTACACTATGTACTTTAGCCGTCAAAGACAGTTAATAGGATAAACTTGGATATTTCATGTCTCTTGCCCTATGTGTACCTTCAGCACCTTTTCTTGGTAACCTTGTGCGTCTGAATCTCTCTTGAGCTTTATAATTATAAATTAATTTGAAATAAATTAAAAAAAAAACAAACTATCAACCAGTATTACCATGTCCACTCTCTGCATAGTGCTTCTAACTTTTGTCATAGATTTTAATTTTTTAAACTTTTGTTCTAGTATATATTCACCTAGAACTTACTCTTTTTATTTGGTGAACGTTTTGTAATGGGCAGACTGATAAACTTAATCAGAAAACAATTACTTTTTTGTCTTATAATCCTTTACTTACTGGGCTGTCTCACAGTACATTGGTAATTCTATTAATGCAAATGCCTAGCTTCAAGATGTTTACCTCAGCAGTTCTAGTTGCCTCAGAAGACTCTCCTTTTCCTTTTGCATATTCTTTGAAACATTCAAAACATCCCTGTGAATGACAAATATGTAGATGTTAAGTACAAATCAAACCAGAAAATCTGAAGAATAACATTTATTAGAGCAATAACCCATTTATACCTCTCCATCTCTAATATAAAGCTATCTAGACTAGTATCAGGGGAGAAAAGATTGGACCTCATTCACAAAATGATCATGCAGAGGAGTATATATCTGAGATTATAAGGACTGAAAAGCAACATTAAAATAGAATTCATCACAGAGATTTGAAAACTTTCTTGGCATAATAAATCTAACTTGATCACATGCACCAACCAAAACCACAATTTTGTATAATTAATATAAATACATTTCCTGAAGGCAATGTTCTCTATATTGTGTAACAAAATGTGCTATATAGGCACCTGACCCGACACAGACTCACACTGGAGGCACGTATAAAAATAAACAGACTTTTATTTTTCTTCACCTGTGGGCATGTCTTCCCCGTGACCCCACAGGCACAACATAGTCCCAACAGACACAAAGTAAATCACCACAACACTCTTGTTCGGCACCATCACTCTTTCCTTCCGACTCTGGCCATTGAGTGGTGGTTGCTGGGCCCTTTTATTGTCCACCCGGAAGTACTCCAGGTGGTTAATCGCCGAGCTCCGGCTGCACTTTTGGTTGTGGCGAATAAGCTGCCCATACGGACTCAAGAGTCCCAGCTGCAGCACCCCCTGGCGGTGCCTGCAGGACCCACAAGGGCTGCACCCAACTCCAATTTCCATGGAGCCCTGCGGGAAACTGAGGCATCGCTCCAACCCAGAGGGACGGCCATCTAGCGTCCAGGGAAGGTACTGCACCATCCAGGTCTGCTCCCCCTGAATCTAGAGCGAAGTGGTGTCCCGGCCGGGCATGTACACCAGCCGTCTGCCACAATTGGTTAATAATATTTAATACATTTTACACATTTTTTTCATAATGTACTTTACTAGGCTTTGAATTATTTTCTGTTGCTAGAAATTTTAATGCCATTTTTCTGTTTAGGGCTTTTATTAAATTTATCCAAAACTTGCATTAACAGTGTCAATTCTGATTCCTCTCTTTCTTATTATAACCACATAAAATCTCATTAAGAAGCTTCTTTCTTCCACCTCCATAACATATCCTCTATTCACTTATCCCTCTCCTTTTCTAATGCTGAGAACCTTCTCCATGTTTTTATTACATCCTGCATTGATTAATACTGGAAAGTGTTACTTCAAATATTATATCACAGATTCAGTTGATTAAAAATTCTGCTGCAAGAATCCTTACATAGACCTGTAAAAGCAGGCACACAACTTCCATCATGCTTCACCTTCACTGGCTCCCTGTGTCTTATAGGAGTGAATAGAAATTTCTGTTACTAACCTATAAAGCTTTAAATGGCACTGGCCAGGACTAGATCAGTAACCCTCTCCATCACCATGTCTCTGTCCACACACTAAAGTCCACTGATTCTTGCAATCTCATTGTGTCTCAAATTAACCTGTGCTCTATGGGTAAAAGAGCCTTCAGCTTTAGAGCATCCAGAAATAGAACAGCCTCCGTGAATTAATGAGATCAGCATTTTCAGTCCATTCTTTTAAAAGAACAACCTCAAATTAATTTGTTCAGGATGGAATTTAACTTACCCTGACAATCTGACCCTTTCTCTCATAATGATTTGCCTTTGTATTACAAATTGCTACTTGTTCAGGATTTTCTTGTAGCATTTGTATATCTGTATTTTCTATTCTATGTCAGCAGCCATATCACCCTGTAGCCCTAGACTGGTTGCCCACGGAAGCTAAGCAGGGTTGAGCCTGGTCAGTACCTGAATGGGAGACCTTCTGGGAAAAACTAGGTTGCTGCTGGAAGAGGTGTCAGTGAGGCCAGCAGGGGGTGCTCACCCTGTGGTCTGTGTGGGTCCTAATGCCCCAGTATAGTGATGGGGACGCTATACTGTAAAAAGCACCGTCTTTCGGATGAGACGTTAAACCGAGGTCCTGACTCTCTGTGGTCATTAAAAATCCCAGGATGTCTTTCGGAAAGAGTAGGGTGTTTCCCCGGCATCCTGGCCAGATTTGCCCATTGGCCTCTGACCGTCATGGCCTCCTAATCATCCCCATACACTGATTGGCTTCATCACTCTGTCTCCTCTCCACCAGTAAGCTGGTGTGTGGTGGGCGTTCTGGCGCACTATGGCTGCCGTCGCATCATCCAGGTGGATGCTGCACACTGGTGGTGGTTGAGGAGATCCCCCCCTTGTATGTAAAGCGCTTTGAGTGCCTTGAAAAGCGCTATATAAATGTAATAAATTATTATTATTATTATTCTGGTTTACCCTCTAGTATTCTAATTGAAAGCTTTTTGTTTCTCATATTTATTTTCATTTACTGTTTTCTGCTGATATTGTTTTGTATCCAATACTGTGTATTTGATATTTTTTTCTGTTTTTTCCCCTTTTGTTCATTTTGAATTTCTGTGAAGCACCATAAGCATGGAAAAGGTGCTACATAATTATTGTGTATTATTATTATTATTTTAATACAAAATTGCACATTACCTAGCACAGGTTTATTTAATGTGAATCTTAAAAGCCAAGCTAAACCTAAAATAAATATAAATCATGTTTGTTAGTTATTGTGGAAATACATGTACTTAAATATGAATAATTATTGCAGAATTTATTACAATCATTAATCAAGTACACTAAAAGAAGCATTTATTGCCTGTAAAGTTTGGATAATAATGTATTATACTGTACCTAAGAGGAACTGTGCTATTACAATACAAATTAAAAATTAATCTTTGGATAAATGTATTTACATTGCAGAACTTAAACCAAAAATTCAAATTTTCTTAATTTTATATGAGTCTTTTTACAGAAAATGTAGCATTAACCTGTTTAATGAAATGAAACAACACAGAAGCTGGTTTACTGCATTTTCTGCTGCTATGGGTGATTAGAGTATGCACTTACATTCTCAGTAGAAGGTGCCACATTACCATTGAGCGGAGCTTAAAGGACTTGATGTTATAATACCATCTGGTAATCAGCACTTTCTTTTTTTTGTCCTGAGTGAAGTAGGAGGGGTCATCAAGTAAACACCCTCCTTGATGTTTTCTTGATGGGCTCATGAGAACTCCAACGCAAACCCTTCTGCTTTTACCTTTCCCATTGGTAGAAAGTCTGCCTGGGACCCAGATTGGATTCTTTTCGTTCAGCCTATGTCAGTTACAGTTATGTTTGGCTTCCTCAAATAAGAATTTGATGGCTTGTCTTATGGCCGGTCCTTGGTCTCCCAAAACTTTTTTAACAGTCTACTGGCAGTTGTGGTGACAAATCATTGGCGGCCAACCTCTACTGGGACCTCTTTCATCCTACAGCCTGGAAGTACTGTTTCTACTGGAAGATCTGAATATTTCAGACTCTTGCACTTGTGTGCTATTTACCAACTGATTCCATCAAGAGCATGGTTATTTTAAGAATGTACAGGTACATTTTCCAGCTTGACCATAGGATCCGATCTAGCCTGAGACTGGTTGGGATAGTTGTGGTAATGTGCCTTACCAGTAATTAAATAAAATTAGTTAAGTGTTCTCTGTATGGTGTTGAGAGAGGCATTTGTTTGGGAAAAAAAGGTTCAAAAAAGCATAAAGAAAGGAACCTTGCCTTTTTCCTTTTTTATACAATGCAGACAGACGTCTTCACTGACCAATTAGCGCCTTTTGGGGAGTGTCGTGGTGGGTCTTGTATAGACTGGAGAGTCAGCCTTGCCATTGACTGGCCGGGCATTGTCGGTCCTCCACTCCTGCATGTGTCTCCCGCGACCTCATAACACTAAAGGAGTAAAACAAAGTGTGAAGCGTCGTAGTATTTGTTTACCGCGGTTTAGAAAAGGAATTCCGTGTTTGTAGTTGTCTGAGCTGCAGCTCAGGGAAGGAGGCAAAAATTTTAAATTGCTTACTTTCACTTTTAGGAAGAAGCACGGTCCACGTCTCAAAAGCTGGCACAACTATGCGCGCGCATGCCGACTGCTCGAATGTTTATAGTACATTAAACCCTCGTTTATCGCAGTTAATCTGTTCCAGACTCTACCGCGATAAATGAATTTCCGCAAAGTAGGATTCTTTATTTATAAATCTAATATTTTCGCAGTTAGAGCAAAGAAAACCTGTTTATGACCTTCTAAATACGTTTTTTAACATTATTAGAGCCCTCTAGACATGAAATAACACTCTTTAGTCAAAAGTTTAAACTGTGCTCCATGACAAGACAGAGATGGCAGTTCTTTGTCACAATTAAAAGAATGCAAACATATCTTCCTCTTTAAAGAAGTGCGCGTCAGGAGCAGAGAATGTCAGAGAGAGAGAGAGAAAAGTAAACAATCAAAAATCAAAAGGGCTGTTGGGCATTTAAGTGGAAGCACCGAGATAAAGTGGCCTGCAAGGAAGGGATTAATGTGAAGGTAGTCTTTCAGCATTTTTTAGAGGAGCGTATCATCTAAGCAAACAGCCACTGTGCAAACAGCCCCTCTGCTCACACCCCCTCTGTCAGGAGCAGAGAATGTCAGAGAGAGTGAGAAAGACAGAGAAAAGCAAACGATCAAAAATCAATATGGGCTGTTAGAGCTTTGAAGTGTGCGAAGCACCGCACGGGAAGCATATTGTATATCATTGAGGAGTTTTATTTAATATGTAATACGTGCTCTGATTGGGTAGCTTCTCAGCCATCCACCAATAGCGTCTCTTGTATGAAATCAACTGGGCAAACAAACTGAGGTAGCATGTACCATAAATTAAAAGACCCATTGTGCGCAGAAATCCGCGAACCAGCGAAAAATCTGTGATATATATTTAGATATGCTTACATTTAAAATCCGCGATGGAGTGAAGCCGTGAAAGTCGAAGCGCGATATAGCGAGGGATCACTGTAATTGTGTGGGACAGAAGACATCTCCTTTCGCAGACATGTTCACATCATCGCATGCCCACGGAGGGATGACGTATGGCAGTTTAATTGTCCACTTGCAGAGCCACAGCACCATACGTCACCGCAGTTTTAGACCCGCAGTTGTAGACCCGGAAGTGACGTTACCATTTCTAGGCAAGGTGAACGCAACAGGTCTCAGTTTTTAGCACGAGCACAGCATTTTCGAGCAGAAACAAAATATGTCAGAAAACAGCATGGTATTGTTGTTATTATTATTATTACTACTGTTATTCTTAATTATAACTATAAAACTGTACATTCTGCAAAACATTTTTCAAAACAGTGTCAAAAGTTAACGTTACATTTACGCGTATGTAATCTTTGGCTGGCGAGCTAATTGCTATATAGTATATATATATATAGTATATATATATAGTAAGATATGGCCGTCCATTCATCCCAGCCAATACCCCAAAGCCGCCAGGTGGAGCCCTCCTTGCAGCATGGAGGTCCCCAGAAGACCAGCAGGGCATCATGGACAATGTGGTTTTTATGCACAGCCCTGCTGGATGCCATGGGAGCCACAGGAGGGAGCTGCAGGGAAGACCGAAGGCTTCTTCGTGCCCTGTGACCCGGAGGTTCGTCATAGGAAGAGCGACGGACTTCCGGGTTGAAGAAAAGAACTTTTACCTGACCCGGAAGTGATTGAGAATCACATGGACTGGAGATAGGGAACACTTCCGGGACAGGGAATATAAAAGGACTGTGGGAGCTCCCAGAGGGGGAACTGAGTTGGGAGGTAGGGTGGCTAAGCGTCTGGGAGTTAGGAGGATTGTTATTGGTTTATTTGTGATTGTTTATTGAGTATTGTGGAGAGGAGCGTGCTTTGTGCACATTATTATTATAATAAATATCATTATTGGGCTTTTACCTGGTGTCTGACGTGGTGTCTGAGGGTGCAAGGGTGCGAGCATACCCTTAATCTGTCACAATATATATACACACACAAACACACACACACACACCTATATATATATATATATATATATATATATATATATATATATATTTTACTGCTCAAAAAATTAAAGGAACACTTTTTAATCAGAGTATAGCATCAAGTCAATGAAACTTTTGGGATATTGATTTGGTCAGTTAAGTAGCACAGGGGGTTGTTAATCAGTTTCAGCTGCTGTGGTGTTAATGAAATTAACAACAGGTGCACTAGAGGGGCAACAATGAGATGACCCCCAAAACAGGAATGGTTTAACAGGTGGAAGCCACTGACTTTTTCCCTCCTCATCTTTTCTGACTGTTTTTTTCACTAGTTTTGCATTTCACTATGGTCAGTGTAACTACTGGTAGCATGAGGCGAAACCTGGACCCTACAGAGGTTTCACAGGAAATCCAACTTCTCCAGGATGGCACATCAATGTGTGTCATTACCAGAAGGTTTGCAGTGTCTCCCAGCACTGTCTCAAGGGCATGGAGGAGATTCCAGGAGACAGGCAGTTAGTCTAGGAGAGCTGGACAGGACCATAGAAGGTCCTTAACCCATCAGCAGAACTGGTTTCTGCTCCTTTGGACAAAGACAAACAGGATGAGCATTTCCAGAGCTCTACAAAATGACCTCCAGCAGGCCATTGGTGTGAATGTCTCTGACCAAACAATCAGAAACAGACTTCTTGAGGGTGGCCTGAGGGCCCAACGTCCTCTAGTGGGCCCTGTGCTCACAACCCAGCGCAGTGGAGCTCGATCGGCATTTACCATAGAATACCAGAATTGTCAGGTCCACCAATGGCACCCTGTGTTTTTCACAGATGAGAGCAGGTTCACGTTGAAGGGTCTGCAGAAGCCATGGAGAATATTATGCTGTCTGTAACATCATTCGGCATGACCAGTTTGCTGGGGGGTCAGTGATGGTCTGGGGAGGCATATCCATGGAGGGACGCACAGACTTCTACAAGCTAGACAAAGACACCTTGACTGCCATTAGGTATCAGGATGAAATCCTTGGACCCATTGTCAGACCCTACGCTGGTGCAGTAGGTCCTGGTTTCCTCCTAATGCACGACAATGCCCGGCCTCATGTGGCAAGAGTATGCAGGCAGTACCTGGAGGATGAAGGAATTGAAACAATTGAATGGCCTTCACGATCCCCTGACTTAAACCCAATAGAACATCTGTGGGACATTATGCTCAGGGATGCCCTCATACAGATCTGGGAGGAAATGCCACAAGACACCATCCGTCGTCTCATTAGGAGCATGCCCCGACATTGTCAAGCATGCATACAAGCTCGTGGGGGCCACACAAGATACTGAAAAGCATTTTGAGTAGCAGAAATTAAGTTTTTGAAAAAATGGACTAGCTTGCCACATTTTCATTTCACTCTGATTTTAGGGTGTCTACACAATTGAGCCCTCTGTAGGCAGAAAACTTTTATTTCCATTAAAAGACTTGGCATCCTTTTGTTCCTAAGACATTGCCCTGTCATTATTTGTATAGATATCCAACTTCATATTGAGATCTGATGGATCTAATGTGTTTCTTTAAAGTGTTCCTTTAATTTTTGTGAGCAGTGTATACATTATATATATATATATATATATATATATATATATATATATATATATATATATATATATATATATATATATATATATATATATATATATCTATCATGTCACGCACGCGCGAGTAGGAGACTGGACGGATTTGAATGCACCTGGGAACACATTCCGCAGGGAATGGCGGGTACTAACTTTCTCCCTCTGCTTCCTCATAGGAAAAAGGACCCTCCGCCACCATTAGCCGGGTTTTGACCGCAGTACGGTACTTCCGCCCTTCCTCCGCCATCTTGTCCCGACGTCATCAATCCCATCCTCCCTCACGGTCCTTCCCAGCATCACTCCACTTCCGGCTCCTCCCTAATAAAATGGCTGCCGACGCCATGATACGGCCGCGCATATGAACAGTTTTGTTTATGTTTTGACCTTCTTTTGAATATATATTGTGGATTCTAGACAATATACGGGGCTGGAAAACCCCAAACATTTTTGTTGTCTTCTCATTGGTCTTTTACAATATACACATACAGTATATACATATACATCCACATATGCATACATATGTATATACATGTGTCTATATATATATATATATATATATATATATATATATATATATATATATATAGTAACAACTGGTAGTTGAGTATTGAAGTTCTCAGAGCTGAACTTTGCTGCGCACTTCCCCCAAGCTATCGGCTAGCGGAATGCCAGCCCATACACGCAGCTGTACCTAGCTCATTAAGCAGGCGAACACTCGTGTCCCATACACCGCACGACCCCGAGTGTCTCTGTAAATAATTGCTTAGATGGAATATCTAGCAAGACACAGCTCTGTCCTTTATAGCCTCTTTAATAGAGCAGAGAGTCAAAAACAAAGCTTAACACATTGCAAGGCCATTGCCAAGGTCATTCATAAAGACATCTTTCTCCATGATGGTAACTGTTACACTCTTATATAACTGGGCTGCAAATGAACCAAACCCACCCAAACTATCTTGACATAAACACATAACATCTCTAATACAAAAGAAATCGACTGCCTTGCTTAATTAACATAAAAAGTAAACTTTAAAGAAATACCCATAATGCACCAGGCTGTTAGCGCTGACTGCCGGGTCAATACATAGCCCAAACCCCCAAGAGGGTTAGTGTCCCCACAACCCTAATCTCCCACAACAAAATCCAACAAATGTCCTGGCCGGCGACGAACACGCTTCGGCCTTCCTGATGTTCTATCACCTGTGCCAGGTGGATGGTGGAGAGCTACTCTGGTTCTCTGGTTCCTCTTGTTCTGGGGTCAATGGGTGATATGGTGCTAACCGGTCCTTATGGAGCACCACCCGTCTGCCCCGTCCAGGCATTCGGACCCTGAAAACCACCTCTGAAATTTGGTCCAAAATCTCCACAGGTCCCTGCCAGTGATGGGTCAATTTGGGAGACAATCCCCACTTCCATTGGGGCCAAAACACCCACACTTTGTCCCCTTGTCCCAGGGTCGGCCCATGTGCCCGGGTGTCGTATGCCCGCTTTTGGCGGGCTCCAGCTTCCTCTAGGGCCTCCCTGGCCAGTTGATGGACGGTGTTCAGACGCACCTTCAACCGCCTAAAGTAGTCCAGTTCGGGCCCACCAACAATCTCAGGCTCGGGGGGTGAGCCAAACACCAAATCCACTGGCGTGCGGAGCTCTCTCCCGAACATCAGTCCCGCCGGTGTGCATTGACTTGACTCCTGTACTGCTGTTCTATACGCCCACAGGACCAAAGGCAAATGCTGGTCCCAGTCTCTCTGGTGCTGACTAGTCAGGATAGCAAGTTGGGACCAGTCCATCGCTTTGAGGATGAAGTGGGGTGGCTCTTGTCTTCTTCACCCCCAGCCGCTGGCACACCTCCCTGAACAACCGACTCTCAAAATTACGCCCTTGGTCACTATAAAGTTCGTCTGGCACTCCGAATCGGGTGAACATCTCATCCACTAGCCGCTGGGCTGCTGTGGAGGCACTCTGGTCAGGAACTGCATATGCTTCTGGTCATTTCGTAAAATAATCCATAGCGACCAAGACAAAGCGGTTTCCGGCTTCGGTGACAGGAAAAGGACCCAGGACATCCACCCCAATCCTCTCCATGGGTGCCCCGACTAGGTACTGCTGCAATGGCGTGTGAGAGCGTTGTCCGGGTCCTTTCTGTGCGGTACAGACATCACAACAGTGAACATGCAGCTCTGCATCTTGCCGACACCCTGGCCAATAGAACTGCTGCCGCAGCCGTCGCATTGTCTTAGCATTCCCAAAGAGGCCGGATCCAGCTTCTCCATGAACCCAACGGAGGACCTCTGACCGCAGAGCATGGGGAACCAGAAGTTGCAGACGGTCAATTCCCCCCCTTGGTGCTTGCCACCGTCTGTAGACCACGCCATCGTGCAACTCCAGGTTGCCCCACTGGGAGTGAAGTGACTTGATCTCAGGCCCCTGGGAGGACATGGTTTGCCAGTCTGGACGTGCTTGGGTCTCCAGCCAGCCCTTTACCTTCACCAACACTTGGTCGTTTGCCTGCAGTTGCCTCAGCTGGTCAGTGGTGAACGGCTCCCCTCCCCCATCAGTGTCACCTAGCCCTGCTGATGTGGATGATGGCCCCAGACCTCTTTCTTCCTGACGACTGCAATACCGACACTCGTCGGTGAGGCATGGACGCCTGGAGAAGGCATCAGCATCGGCATGCTGCCGCCCTGGTCGGTGCTGTACCTCAAAATCGTATTCTTGGAGGATCTCCATCCACCTTGCCACCTGGCCCTCTGGTTGCCGGAAATTTAACATCCAAGTAAGGCTAGCATGGTCAGTCCGAAGTGTGAACCTAGTACCCAAGAGGTAGGGCCTAAAGTGCCGTACTGCCAGGATCACTGCTAACAACTCCCGCCGGGTGACGCAGTAGTTTCTTTCTGGTCGACTGAGGCTGCAGCTATAGTAGGCCACCACTCTCTCTCCGGTCTCCCCCCTCTGGGAGGGTACGGCCCCAACACCCACATTGGTAGCGTCAGTGTCCACAAGGAAAGGTTGGTTGGGGTCAGGGTAAGCCAGGACAGGTGCGCAGATGAGGGCGGCTTTTAGTTGCTGAAAGGCTGCTGCGCAGTCCTCAGACCACCCAAACCGCTGGCCCTTATTTGTCAGCTGGTGCAAGGGGCTGGCAATGGTTGCAAAGTCTCTGACAAACCTTCTGTAGTACGAGGCTAAGCCCAGAAAGCTCCGCAGCTCAGTGATGTTGGCTGGTGGGGGCCAGTTGCTCACGGCAGCCACCTTCGCTGGGTCGGTAGCCACCCCACTCTCGCTAACCACGTGTCCCAGAAACTGGGTCTGTCGGTTGAGTAGGTTACACTTGGCGGGGTTCAGCTGCAACCCGGCGCTACGGATGGCTGTCGGGACCTCCCATAAATTGTGAACAGCCTGGTCAAAGTCTCTGGCATGGACCAACAGATCATCCAAGTAGACTACACAGCGAGTTCGGGGAATGTCTTTAAGGACCTGCTCCATCAGTCTTTCGAAGGTGGCCGGAGCGTTACAAAGTCCAAAAGGCATCACCTTAAACTGCCACAGCCCTTGTGCGATTGTGAATGCAGTTTTGGGCCGGTCCTCTGATGCCAGTACTACTTGCCAATACCCACTGCGCAAGTCCAAGGTGCTGAACCAACAGGATCCAGCCACATAATCCAATGCATCATCGATGCGTGGCAATGGGTATGAATCCTTGCGAGTGACTGCATTTAGTCTGCGGAAATCCACACAGGGGTGCCACCCCCCCCTTTTTCTTCCGCACCATGACCATAGGTGCAGCCCAGGGGCTGTCCGAAGGCTCAATAATGCCGTTAGCTGCCATATCACGAATCATTTCTTCAGCAGCTTGACGCTTCGCAAGAGGCAATCTGTGGGGGCGCAAATGAATGGGGGCGCTGTGGCCAGTGTCAATGTGATGTTTCACTAGAGCTGTCCTGGTACAGTCCTCCTCTTGGGCTGTAAAAATGTCCACAAAGTCTTTCAATAGGCGTTGTAGTTGCTCCTGCTGTGGCGCGCTCAGATGCTCACCACTTCGACGGCCCAATTCCTCCACAGCGGCAACCGTCTCAGATGATGGGGGGTCGTGTGGTGAAAGCAGTTGAGATGCGCTGGTCTGAGCTGCAATACTCTCCTGGGGGTCCTCTTGAGTCCCTGTAGCTCCCGAGCAGCGGTCGGGAGCCGGTGAGCAGGGGTGTCCAGGTGAATTCAGGTTAGCAGCCCTTCCAGGATGGTTCCAGCCCGACCGGAGCGGCACAGTCTCATTACCGAGGCAGAGGACGGCCCTTGACACATCAACACATGCTCCCCAGTGGGCCAACAAGTCCAACCCAATAATGCACTCATCTCTGATGTCAGCGAGCCAGAACTCGTGGCTGATCTGGCTCATCCCCACCACCACAGACAACAGTTTCTTTCCGGGCATTACTGTCCTTTCACCTGTAACAGTGCGCAGTTCGGTATTGGTGGGGGTCCAGTCCTCTGGAAGAGGACCAGCTGTTTCGGGCAACACTCCTCTTTGTAGCAAACAAATAGTGGACCCCGTATCCACTAGGGCACTGCATGGCCGCCCGTCAATAATGCAGTCTAAGTACAGTCCACTGGAAAACCCACAGCGCCCCACTGTAGGGCAGTCACTGTGGAGGGGTGTTGAAAAACGGAGCGAGGGTCCCCTCACGGCCTCACTCCGAGGTCGTTTCCCGAGGATGATGTTTGTACGAGGCAGGGGACTTGGAGCAGGGCAGTCCCTGGCAAAGTGCCCTGGTTCTCCGCATCGGAAACAGCGGTCTAGTCTTCGCCTCCGTCGGGGGGATGATGTTGGTTGGGCGCGACTGGCCTCCACTTCCTCAGGCTGGTCCCCTTCCACCCCTCGTTCAACTGCTCTCGTCAGCCGGTGCGGGCGTGGCGATCGACCCGTCGCTGACTCAGCCTGTAGCACCTCCTCAGCCCGCTCAGCCTCCCGCAGTGCCTCACTCAGATCTTGGGGTGACAACAGACGGACATGCTGGTGGAGACGCTCTGGTGTAAGGCCCCGCAGGAAAGCATGGGTAGGGTAGCCTTTCCGTGCATAGACCCTGATGTCAGCTGCGAATGCTCCCACACTCTCACCTTCACGCCGGCGTCGGTTAGTCAGCTCCTCTCTGCTGTGCTCCGCTGAGGTTCTCTGTCCAAAGCGACGGTTGAGAGCAGCGGTGAGGGCCTGGAGATCACGACGCTCCTCAGGTGACAGATCAATGAGTACCTGAAGTGCGGGACCCTCCAAGGCAAGGGCCAAGTGTGTCGCGGCTTCCTCACAGCTCCATCCATCGTGGAGGGCAGCCAGATCTACCTGTGCAAGATATGGCTCCAGAGGCGTCAACCCGCTGTATCTCGGTAGCTTGGCAGGTGACCGTGTGAGGAGGCCCGGCCGACTGGTGACTTGGGGTGTTGTTGCAGCAGCTGAAGGTTCATTCTGGCCGTGCCTAGAAGAGCGTAACACTGTCCGGGGAACACTGGCACCATCACGCCAGTGTGACACCTCTCTCCGCATTGTTCCACTTGTCAGGCGCTCTAGTATAACGCTGTTCTCTCGGATGGCACGCTCTAATTCGACAATACTCTGCTCCATAACGGCGTCTTCTAAACAGCCTGAAATCCCAATTCTGACAACACTGTAACAACTGGTAGTTGAGTATTGAATTTCTCGGAGCTGAACTTTGCTGCACACTTCCCCCAAGCTATCGGCTAGCGGAATGCCAGCGCCATACACGCAGCTGTACCTAGCTCATTAAGCAGGAGAACACTCGTGTCCCATACACCGCACGACCCAGAGTGTCTCTGTAAATAATTACATAGATGGAATATCTAGCAAGACACAGCTCTGTCCTTTATAACCTTTTTAATAGAGCAGAGAGTCAAAAACAAAGCTTAACACATTGCAAGGCCATTGCCAAGGTCATTCATAAAGACATCTTTCTCCATGATGGTAACTGTTACACTCTTATATAACTGGGCTGCAAATGAACCAAACCCACCCAAACTAACTTGACATAAACACATAACATCTCTAATACTGTACAAAAGAAATCGACTGCCTTGCTTAATTAACATAAAAAGTAAACTTTAAAGAAATACGCATAATGCACCAGGCTGTTAGCGCTGACTGCCGGGTCATTACAATATATATATATAAATATATATATATATATATACACACACACACACACACACACACACACACACACACACACACATATATATACATATATATGCATATACATATCTACATACAAACAGTGTGATCATTGAACATTCTGTAATTAGATGTAATTAAAATTACTAACGGTCACAGAAGTCCAATGAGCACCAGTAAGAGCCACAAAGTCCGCTTTCTGTAATGCATCTAAATTTGCTTGCTTTTCAGTGTCATAAAGCTGTTGAATTTTACTTGAAATAGCCTTCGGCACGGCATTTGGAAAGTTGGATAACCTGACGCTAACTGTTGCGCATTTTCCAACCCCCTATCTTCCACCACTGTTAGTGGTCTACAGTCCAAAGCAATCCATTTTGCGAGAGAATTTGTAAGTTTGACCGATGTTGACTTACGAATTTTGGTCCTGAAGCCAGTCATTTCATCAGGTTTGGGCTGCCGACACCTTTTGTTGGTACTCGAACTCGTACTGCTAGTGCTAACATCATACATAGTTTCTGTGCTCGCTGTAACATGTTTTTCATTTAGATGGCACCATAAGTTTGAAGTGCGTTGGTGGTATGCAAACTCCTTTTTGCACAGTTTGCACAAAACCACGCTTTTATCAAGGCTTCCGTCGGGTAGTCTATCGAAATGAAATTTGCCTCCAATCAGTCCTAGCAACACGCTTTCTTCAGACTCTTCCATTTTTGTAGCTCTGATGTGTGCATCAATGTAATCGATTTACCAGGAAATCATGCATTGACAAAAGTTCCCCTTTGCTTGGAATGCAAAGTGTGATTAAATGCGTTATTTTTTTTAACGTGTTATGAAGCACATGCATCGAAGCTTCTGAGCTGTGCTTGTGCTAAGAAAAGGAAACATTTTAAAAATAACGTAACACGATTGTCAATGTAACCTTTTCTAGGGTCTGTCCCTGAGACTTATTAATTGTCATCGCGAAGCAGAGCCTCACTGGAAATTGGAGGCATTTGAATTGAAATGGGAGATCAAAAGGTGTAACAGGGATGCGAGGAATACAAACTCTCTCCCCTGTGCAACCGCCAGTAAAAATAGTTGCCTCAATTAGGTTCTTTTGCAGACACGTGACCTGAAGTCTCATGCCATTACAAAGTCTCAGTGGCTGTAAAGTTTCCAGTAATATTATTGGTGTCCCAACCCTCAAAATTAGATTATGCTCAGTAGTGCCTGGAGGATTCAGAGTGTGGAGAAGCCCTAGAGACAGCGTGTGTATTAACTTATGGATTTTTATGGATATGAGTGTTTGGTGGCAGCGTCACAAAGTTGCTTCTGCAAGACCGCGTTAGCTGCGGAGCTCATCTCAGAGCGAAATGAAGTGAATGGGAGGGGAGATGCTGACGTAACTTCCCACCCGCCTTAACTGTCAATCCCCCCCACAAACACAGTCTCTCGAAATTTGCATAAGCACAGTCCTTCACCAGCAATTTTAACTTAGAAAGTGATCAAAACTCTCGTTTATAACCTGTGTCCTCTCATTAAACTTATATCCTGCGAATATCGTGCTAGTCGTGGCATGATAAACGCCAGCGGCAGCCTGTCTATGAACTTAATTTAAGGAGCGTGTCTACAAACTTGATTTAAACTTACGGTTTACACCGTGCTTTGTTTCCGCAGTAGCTGTACTTATGTATATGCTTGTATGCGTCACTCGCTTGATATTGTTTTTTTGCCTTCTCAATTGTGTAAAGCATCTTTTCTTCAGCGCTCTTTGGAGATCTGCCTTGTTCTCTACGTACTGTAGTCACAGTCACTTCACGTGATTACGTGGGAGGCGTGATGATGCGAGACACAACTCCGCCTCCCACGGCCATCGAGCTGCAGTCTATTACAGTATATGGGTAACAAAATAGGTTCCAGTTATGACCATTACGCGTAGAATTTCGAAATGAAACCTGCCCAACTTTTGTAAGTAAGCTGTAAGGAATGAGCCTGCCAAATTTCAGCCTTCTACCTACACGGGAACTTGGAGTGATGAGTGAATCAGTGAGTGAGTGAGTGAGTGAGTGAGTCAGTCAGTCAGTCAGTCAGTGAGGGCTTTGCCTTTTATTAGTATAGATTATGTTTTCTTATTTAGCCAGTGAAGTAGTGTCAAATGATGTTGCTTTTAAGAAAACTGAGAAATTAAAAAAAATTAAAATCCTTTGCCCAAATTGAATGTTTAGAATTTGGTGCATTAGTTAACAAGTCTAAATCTTACTTCATTTTTTTTTACTACATTTGTGAAAGATCTTTTACGTTCCCTTTGGTAACCCACATTTAAGTATTATAAATTTGTTTTTTAATCTTGGATATGTACAAACCGGATTCCAAAAAAGTTGGGACACTAAACAAATTGTGAAGAAAAACTGAATGCAATGATGTGGAGATGGCAAATGTCAATATTTTATTTGTAATAGAACGTAGATGACAGATCAAACGTTTAATCCGAGTAAATGTATCATTTTAAAGGAAAAATATGTTGATTCAAAATTTCACGGTGTCAACAAATCCCAAAAAAGTTGGGACAAGTAGCAATAAGAGGCTGGAAAAAGTAAATTTGAGCATAACGAAGAGCTGGAAGACCAATTAACACTAATTAGGTCAATTGGCAACATGATTGGGTATAAAAAGAGCTTCTCAGAGTGGCAGTGTCTCTCAGAAGCCAAGATGGGTAGAGGATCACCAATTCCCACAATGTTGCGCAGAAAGATAGTGGAGCAATATCAGAAAGGTGTTACCCAGCGAAAATTGCAAAGACTTTGCATCTATCATCATCAACTGTGCATAAAATCATCCAAAGATTCAGAGAATCTGGAACAATCTCTGTGCGTAAGGGTCAAGGCCGTAAAACCATACTGGATGCCCGTGATCTCCGGGCCCTTAAACGATACTGCACCACAAACAGGAATGCTACTGTAAAGGAAATCACAGAATGGGCTCAGGAATACTTCCAGAAACCATTGTCAGTGAACACAATCCACCGTGCCATCCGCCGTTGCCAGCTGAAACTCTACAGTGCAAAGAAGAAGCCATTTCTAAGCAAGATCCACAAGCTCAGACATTTTCACTGGGCCAGGGATTATTTAAAATGGAGTGTGGCAAAATGGAAGACTGTTCTGTGGTCAGACGAGTTACGATTCGAAGTTCTTTTTGAAATCTGGGATGCCATGTCATCCGGACGAAAGAGGACAAGGACAACCCAAGTTGTTATCAACGCTCAGTTCAGAAGCCTGCATCTCTGATGGTATGGGGTTGCATGAGTGCGTGGGCATGGGCAGCTTGCATGTCTGGAAAGGCACCATCAATGCAGAAAAATATATTCAGGTTCTAGAACAACATATGCTCCCATCCAGACGTCATCTCTTTCAGGGAAGACCCTGCATTTTTCAACAAGATAATGCCAGACCACATTCTGCATCAATCACAACATCATGGCTGCGTAGGAGAAGGATCCGGATACTGAAATGGCCAGTCTGCAGTCCAGATCTTTCACCTATAGAGAACATTTGGCGCATCATAAAGAGGAAGGTGCGACAAAGAAGGCCCAAGACGATTGAACAGTTAGAGGCCTGTATTAGACAAGAATGGGAGAGCATTCCTATTTCTAAACTTGAGAAACTGGTCTCCTCGGTCCACAGACGTCTGTTGAGTGTTGTAAGAAGAAGGGGAGATGCCACACAGTGGTGAAAATGGCTTTGTCCCAACTTTTTTGGGATTTGTTGACACCATGAAATTCTGAATCAACATATTTTTCCCTTAAAATGATACATTTTCTCAGTTTAAACTTTTGTTCCGTGATTTATGTTCTATTCTGAATAAATCATTAGAAGTTGGCACCTCCACATCATTGCATTCAGTTTTTATTCACGATTTGTATAGTGTCCCAACTTTTTTGGAATCCGGTTTGTACCTGCATTATTTACACTGGCTAATAATAACCTCTTCTTAAGGTAAAAAAAAAAACCTTTACCCTGTGATCTATCAAATTTTAGGCCAATTTTCTAATCTTTCTTGTATTTCTAAAATTTAGAGAAAGCTGTAGGTAAGCGGTTCTTTATATTTTTGCAAATAAAAATAATCTCGTAACATTTTTACTCAGGTACTGCAGTATTCAATGATTTGCACTCCACTGACCATGGTTGCATTTTTAGGCCCATAGTATTACATCTACAGTAAGTGCCACATTTTATACTATAGACCATGATATTCATCTGATCAACTACATGAACCATCTCAGTTTTCTAAAATAGAAGTTTGCCTGTTAGAAAGTAGATTCCTTGAAATTTTCATTTGTTGTATTCTAACAAAACAGAAGTACTGGTCACTTCTTCGAAAGCTGCTAAAAATGTCAGTCTGAATACAACATGTCTGTTGATGGCACCCCTATCACTCACAAATACACTAATTCTAAACTTGGGTATATCTACAGTGAAAATGATGATCTTTCATTTGATACACATACTAAACATGTATCTAGAGTAGCCATCATTTTACTTAAGAAATATTGCAAAACTTAGATTAAGTTAACATTCCATGATGCTAAATAACTTAACCATGCTTTTATTACTTCTACATGGATCACCATAAGGCTTTGTGGCTGATAACAGACTTAATTTAGTTCAAAATACAGTGGCCGAAGAGCTTACAAGAGCCAGGAAATATGAACAGCATACAGTATATCACTTGTGTTTTGCTTTCTTTATATTTTCTTTCTGCATATTTTGTATTTAATATTGAATTATTAGGTACTGGTAACCTGTATCACTTTGCATAGTTAAGGATCTATATATTTGAGTTACCTTTAAATTCCTTACAACCACTCTTACAGGAAGTGGGATATCTTGTTGTCTCTAGAATAAAAAAACCTGTAGCTGGAAATAAAACAGTAGTTTGTAAAGCAGACTATTTTAGGAACAACCCTCCCATAGTGGTATGAGATTCCAACAGTCTATCACCCTTCAAATCTAGGATAAAAATATATTTGTTTAGTCAGTCCAATAAGTACAATTTACAATGAATCTACATTCCTATTTGTTATTTGTATTTTCTTTTTAAACTTGCTATATTCATTTTACTTTGTGTAAAACAAAACAGACCATTTTTTATTTTGATAATAATCTGGTACTGACACCAATATTTTTGTCTCCAGGTTTATGGCCTGGAAATAGTTAAAGCGGCTTTGTGACAATACTAATTGTAAAATGCACAAAATAATTCAAATTTGATTGCTTGATTAAAACAGTTATTTAGTATTGTGAGTGATTACTGTAGATACAGAATTTAAACTTGCTAAAGCTATCCTGCTTTTTTGTCATTTTTATAGAAACAGATAACTATTCAATTGGGAGTGTCAGTACCACTGCTGACTCAATGCAACAGATGGTGCACCTTGTTCCATTGTCCTTTTCGTAGTGGTAATGTATTTAAGCCCTCCAAATTGGGGGGGTTGGGGAAATTTAAGAGCAATTTCAAGAAGGCAGTTCTCCATGAAGGTAAGTTCATTTGAGTTTATTTTTAATGCATGTGCAGCACTGGTACATATACTTTAACTCGGTATTCTACATTATAACAATTTATACTGTTACACATTTCAGGTTTCACCATTCACAGATGTGGTTTAGACTGCAGGCCATCACAGCATTATCACTAGTTGTAATTAGTTGTAATCTTATTTTCTGCTACAATGGATACTGTTGTCTATTTTGTCAGAAACGCAGTCAACAAAATCAAAGATTTTTGTTGAAGTGCCTTGATTATTTTGTAAGTAGTACAACAGTGATAATACCCACAGTTACTAATCCTTCAAATTTTGAATAATGAAGATTAACAATATTTAAAAAAAATAAGTGTTCATAAATGTTCTCTAATTTTGACCACCAATTTGTGTGTACATTTAATATTTAAAACAAGGTTGATATTAATTACATTTTAAGTTTCCAAGCATTGCAAATATTTTTTCATTAATTCAAGTGTATATTCTAAATATTTAAGTTATTCACATGCAAAATGCAGTCACACTAATATTGATAAACAACACATGCCTACTTTAAGAAGTTGTGCTTGTACTCTGTTTACATCAAGATTTTCTTACTCTAATTATCAGCACATATTGGATATTTACATTTGTATGTGTAAGACTGTATTTGTTTTTGTTACAGTAAAATTACAAAACGAATATCTTCAGGCACATAAATACTGATTAAAAACAAGGTTAGTTTATAGGGATGTCATTGAGAGGACTACAAGTACAGTAATGGACATTCTTTTGTAACTTGCAGTAGGTGATATGATTCCATTTCAATTTCAGAATCTTCCACAGTAGTTGGTTGGGTCAGTGGATTGTGGAGTATTCATGTTGATGATGAGAAATTCAAAGAAACTTATTTTTCAGGTTGGGAATACTTTATTATTATTTTTTTTTTATTAATTTTATTGCAATCCATACAAAGCAATCAAGTTTTTTACAAAAAGAAAAATTGAGTTAAGAACAGATCAATCCCTACCCCTGAGAGAGAGAGCAAGCCAAACAGCATAAAATATAAGGCTTGTAAACATACCTAAATTAATAAATTCTCTGTGCTTCATGACCTTATTTTAAAATGTTACTGATTAGCTCCTGCCATGTTTTGAAAAAAGTCTGTACGGATCCTCTGAGTATTTGATTTTTTCCAATTTCAAATAATATAACACATCGGTTTCCCACTGACTTAAAAGAGGAGAGTTTGGGTTCTTCCAGTTTATCAGAATCAGTCTGCGTGCCAAAAGTGTAGTGAATGCAATCACAATGTTTGTCTTTCTCCACTTTAAGCCCCTCTGGAAGAACCCCAAACACAGCTGTTAATGGGTTAGGAGGGATTGTGAGTCCAAGGCTGTTTGAAAGGTAATTAAAAATTTTGGTCCAGAATAATGTTAATTTGGTGCAGGCCCAGAACATGTAACCCAGTGAGGCTGGGACTTGGTTGCAACGTTCGCAGGTTGGATCATGCACTGGGAACATTTTTGGAGAGTTTTAGTCAAGACAGATGTGCTCGATATATAATTTTGAGTTGTATAATTGTATGCTTTGCGCATATGGAGCTCGAGTGAATTCTCTGCATTGCTACTTTCCACTCCTTTTCTGATATATTAATTGAGAGATCTTTTTCCCAGTGTCCTCTTGGATCTTTGAAAGGGAAGGATTGTAAAATGATTTTATATATTGTAGAGATGGATTCTAAATCCTTGAGATTGAGCAATATTTTTTCCAGCGTGGATGAGGGTGCAAGATGAGAAAAATCTGGAAGGCTATTTTTAACAAAGTTCCTGATTTGAAGATAGTGAAAGAAATGTGTAGCTGGAATGTTAAATTTGGAATGTAATTGTTCATAGGATGCAAAGACGTTGTTTCTCTAAGCAAGTTAATTCCAAATTTTTTCCAGATATTAAAAACTGCATATGTTTGTGAAGGTTGAAAGAGGTGGGTGGTTGGGAATACTTTAGAACCACTATAAATAAATTGCAATAAGTAGAGTGTGCACTGTACTGTATGCAAATAGATTAAATATTAATTTGAAATAATTCTTTTGTATGCTCCACAGTATGCTCTGCACCTTGTCTGGGATGTGCCATTTGACTTCACAGCTGTAAGCTTTCACTTATGTCTCTGATTATTTGTTAATATCTGTTACTGGTTTTAATGTTCTTTGTTTTTTCTCTCTGCATGGCAGAGTGATTTACCCTTAATCAGGAGGTGGTGGTGCTTTATTCTATTGGAGAATTTTGCTGTTGGAAGGTATCTCTCTCTCTCTCTCTCTCTGTGGCTAACGTGTGAATATTTCTTACAGGACAAATGCGTTCACTAAAGGTGTACTGTAGAGTGTGAATGAGACCCAGAGTAGTGAGAAGATATATATCCATCCATCCATTTTCTAACCCGCTGAATCCGAATAGGGTCACGGGGGTCTGCCGGAGCCAATCCCAGCCAACACAGGGCACAAGGCAGGAACCAATCCTGGGCAGAGTGCCAACCTGCCGCAGGACACACACAAACACACACCAATCACGCAGTTAGGGGACCTGAGTTCGCTTCCCGGGTCCTCCCTGCGTGGAGTTTGCATGTTCTCCCCGTGTCTGCGTGGGTTTCCTCCGGGCACTCCGGTTTCCTCCCACAATCCAAAGACATGCAGGTTAGGTGGAGATATATATGTAATATCTAATATTATTTAAACAGGCATGTATAAATACATGTTTTGTTTAATTCTCTTTGTGGTCTTTATCTAAAGGAACCACTAATAAAAAAAGGACCTCCACACTGCAGCAGAATGGTTGCGCCAACATAGACTGTTGTTCAGAGGTGCCGTGTCTGAGCCCCATTTTCTGGAGATGGAGAAGGAGGACCAAAGCCAAGCTCTCCAGGTCATCATCGATGCAGTCGAAACTGAAGATATAGTTTTGGCAAAAGAACCCTTTTTATTCATTTTTCAGTTTAGGGATGATATAGAACTTTTCAGTCAGGAATGTCGGGATAAAATGAAACTTAAAGTAAACTGCATATTTAATGAATCAGTATAATTATTGTCTGTTGCTACATTGATTGTTACTTGTATTGTATTGTGCATTAATGCTCTGTTGATTTCAGTTTATAATACTTTGATTTTTCTGTTTTCCTTTGATGGTGGGTAGTTTTTGAAAATAAACAATTTAACTGCAAGTCTTTTTTTTTATCTGCTGCTCATTTTGAAATACTGATATTAGTTCTTCTTACTTATGTTAGTATTTTTAAAGTCCACTTAGTGTTATCTATAAAGGCTATATTTCATCACAGAACAAACACGAAAATTAGTAAAAATGTCTCCTATTGGAAATAATGTAGTGTTTTTTTGAGGGTTTCCTTGGAGGACAGAACATTATTTTGGTACAGCAGTGAAAGATTTCAGGTCATGGACATTATGAAGATGCTACTGTGCAATAGCGTAATATTGTGGTTTTATAAGTCACTGCATACATTACTGAAGTACACTCAATGATAGTGTTAGATAGCCCCACACTTCAGTCCTTCACAAATACAGTAGTTTACAAACATATTTTAATTTCTCTTTCAGAAGCATGAAAGATAATTGTGTTGAATCTCAACTTATGATTACATTTTTGCTACCTATGTACTATTGAGGGACTTTTTTTAAATCAGATCACTGTATTTTAACAAGCAATGTAAATAACCTGTTTACTCTTTACCCTCAGATCACATTCTGTGTGTTTAGCAAGCAGAACTGAATATTTTCATTTTCTACACAATACTGTAATAACTGTATGGCTCAGTAGGCTAAAATAACACAGTGAGACACACAAACACACTCACTATGCATACACAGTACAGGTACCATCATTGGTTGCTCTGTGGATTGGACTGTTGAATCAACACAATGGCTGTATATGCTGGGGTCTTTGGCACATTTCGTCCCAGTAGCATGTGAGGTGTCACCAATGGTTTAACCTGCTCCTCAAGATGGCTCGGTCTCCTTCTCCCTGTTCCAGTCTCGGTTCAAGGTTGTCCAGATGACAAAAGTATTTTTTAAAAGATGTTCAATATGTTGAAAGAATTGCCTGTGGCCAGCATCCAGCGTAATGTTTTGTCTAAATTCTCCACTCATCTTTTTGTAGTATTAGCGTCCATTATCATTTCTGGCCATGGAATCTCCTATCCCTGTACAGATTACACTGTACACCAAGGATGTGTCATTTGTTTAGACAAACGTGAAGGTCTTCACTGGCCTATTCTGTGTGGCCAGCAGTTGAGATGGGAGCTCTGGCTTGTTTTTCCTTATTATGCTAAGCATTGTTACCTTCCTCTTGAGGAGCTACTGTCCCAGATTCTGTAAAAGTTATTGCATATGGCATTGTGGCCATGCAGCTTTTGTCACATCCAGGGCAACCCTCATGTCTTAATTTCTCACAGGAGTTCCTCTATCTGACTTCCCTTTGTTAATTAAAATGACAGCCTCTGCTCTTCTGTATCTCTGTGCTTTCCCTTGAGCATGTTATTCATAGCTTTGGACTGGGTTATAATGCAGATGATGTTTAGATGTGTTTCAGTGTTAAAAGTGACACTTCATCACAGCCTTCTCAGCTCACAACTTGCTTCAGTGAAATTAAATTAAAATTAAAACCTGAACAGAGCAAAACTCTTTAAAATTAAATTGCAATATAACTGAACTCCTGCAAAGTGGAACTAAAGTGCAACTTAAGAAAACAAACTCCTCTTCAGCAATTCTGGGTGATGATCTCATCAGACCTTCTTTTACTGCAAATAATCTCAGTGTCACTTTGATTCCTCCTTTTCTTATTTCACCCATGTAAGCCATATTAAGAAACTTCCACCTGTGTCACCTTTCTTATGTTTGCTCATTCCTGTTCTTTTCTAATGGTGAGAATCTCATCCCTGCTTTTAATCACATCCCACATTGATTATTGTAAGTCACTGCTGGCAGGTGCCACTTCTAATCTTATATCACAGCTCCAGCTGATTTAAAACTCAACTGCAAGAGTCCTGACACGAACCACCAACAGCAAACACATCCCAGCCATCCTGCTGCACCTTCACTGCTCCCTGTGTCTTACAGGATTGAATTTCAAAATCTGTTATTGACCTGGCCCACTAAGGTCCTCTTATTCAGTGCCCCTCACTAACCTGCACTCTGTGGGTGACAGCAGGGCCTTCAGCTGTATAGCACTCAGACTGTGGAATGACCTCCCGAAATGAATCACATCAGCTGACTCCATTCATTTGTTTTTAACTGATTTGTTTAGGAAGACATTAAATAGACCTGACATTCTGCCTCTTCTATCAGTTTACCTACTCTATCTGTCCAGGTACTTGGGATTTGCATTATCACAAATTATGTTTAATTGTTCAAAAATGTTTTGTAGTATTATATGTTGTATTTTAGTCTGGATTATTGTCTTTTATTCTGTTTGAATGTTTAGTATATCTTGTATTTTTCTTTATTTAGTGGAGATATTTCTAGCCAATGTTATATAGGTCTTGTTGTTCTTTCTGAATTTTGGGCATAGGAAGGGTGCTATATAAATAAATTAGGGTTATTAATAGTATTTTTTTGGTGGCTTATAATAATAAGTGACAAAAACTAGAGCAGTTCTATGTAAGGCAATTAATAAATAGCATAATTCAGTGTATAACATGTATTGTCGTTTTCTTCACATACATGTTTAAAAATATTAGTGCTGGCTAAAATGTTTATTCTAAATTGGTTTAGAACAATATTGCACGCATGCATAGTACATTTTAAAAAATGCAATCAATTTTATTATTAACGTTTTACAAAAATTTAACATTGTGCAAACATTGTAATTATATTGTATATTTCGTTTCATGTATGTAAACAAAAAACTATTTTCAAATAACACAAATCTTAATTTTAATTTTGTCAACATATTAAATGATTCCCACAGACCCGAACACAACGTAAATGTTAATAGTTTATTTCACAGAAACGATCTGTATTGTTTAGTTTGATGTATGACACGACGTGATGGCAGAAACCCTCCGAACTTCACAAGGATGAGTATTATTTATTTGTTGTACTGTTTTTCCTTCTCAGTTTTATCTTTTAATTTCTGAACGGGTCCTTCACCCGTCGTTACTTTTCGGGGTTTGTCGAGACCTGCCGTAACCTTCCAAAAGTTATCTTACGATTCTCAAACTGCAGTAATGTCAGTTTTGACTTGGAGAAGACTTACTTGCCGAGACCAGCCGAAACCTTACAAAAGTAATGTTACGAAGTCAGTCCTGAAACGTCAGTTCCGGGTCTACAACTGCGGGTCTAAAACTGCAGTGACCTATGGTGCTGTGGCTCTGCAAGTGGATAGTATTGGGAGAGCAGTGGCGCCAAATACAAAAGGGATTGTGGCCTCTAGACGGGGTTCTTCTGACTAGATCGTCTTAGAGAAAGGTACATGGTAGCACAGCATTTTGAAATTACAAAGCATTACGGCTTGTGCCTTGCTTTTTGTAAATATATTGCTTCTTGTAAAATATATATATATCCATTGTCTAACCCGCTGAATCCGAATAGGGTCACGGGGTCTGCTGGAGCCAATCCCAGCCAACACAGGGCACAAGGCAGGAACCAATCCTGGGCAGGGTGCCAACCCACCGCAGGACACACACAAACACACCCACACACCAAGCACACACTAGGGCCAATTTAGAATCGCCAATCCACCTAACCTGCATGTCTTTGGATTGTGGGAGGAAACCGGAGCGCCCGGAGGAAACCCACGCAGACACGGGAGAACATGCAAACTCCACGCAGGGAGGACCCGGGAAGCGAACCCGATCTCCTAACTGCGAGGCAGCAGCGCTACCACTGCGCCACCGTGCGCCCTATATATATATATATATATATATATATATATATATTTGGATAAATATCTCTGGATTAACTTTGGTGGAGGTATTTATTGGTGCACTGTTTATTTTTGTATATCCGCTTTTTCTGTATTTTGAAAATTTTAGTTTTGGTGAATCCTGTATACACTGTTTGAAGGAGCTGCTTCCTGACTTGGAGCACTGTGGAGGAAGACAGCTTCATTTTTGTTTGTGTATATATGGTTTTCACTAGTTTGTGTGTATTTTACTTTTCCATTTGGGACTTTCTGGCAGCACTGTAAATACTGTATATAGTCATTTTTGGGCTCCATTTGATTACTGTTTTTGTGTGTCCTTTGCGGTATTGTACTGTGTATCGATATATAAATTCCGCAGGACATTATTTTTTTCTTTAAGTGCATCTGTAAATAAAACCTCACTTTACTTTTCAAAAACCCAAATTTTTTTGTGTCCGTGACTCCCTGTCTTACACCATCATCCTAGTCACGCTCCGTCTCACATACTAGACATCTAGAGTGTAGGCTGGTGATCCTAATTCCCACTACACGGGGTGTCACAATGGTCTCTAGTGGAAATGTTGGAATCTGGCCAATATTGGCCTGAATCATCTGATCCTGTGCTATATTAAGCAAGTTTGACTCCCTCCTTATGGATGGTTTCTTTGGTATTTGTCCTGCTGGCACAAAGGGAGTGGTATAGGTGAAGCCAGAAGATGGGGGAGGAAGCATGTTCATTATTGTCCTCCTTCCTTCTTAGGTTTAACAACAGTTGCCGGATGACCTGGCTGCGTCACCATCATCTTAACTGAAGCTTGTTTTGCAGCTGGTAAGAATGTTCCTTAATGTTGCTGGTGTCTGGTTCTTCTCCAAACCACTGGTTAAGATTTCATCGGGGAAGTAGTACAACATAGGTGACTTTAATGATGAAGCTAATTCTACTTCCTTCCATTTCCCAAATATTGGTAATGCTAGATCACTAGCAAAAAAATTTTAATGCAATACCCAACATAGCTGAAAATGATTTAAAAAGGTCAGAACCAAGAGATCTGGCCCACTAATTACCAAAACCTAAACAAGAGCAAGAGTCAAAAAGTCAAAAATAGAAGACAAAAATAGAAAACCTAGAATGAATTTTTAAAAATTAGGAAATACTCTTAAAAGAAACAAACTACAATGGGTTTTCAAAGCACAAACTCAGATAGGGAATTAATCTCAAGGATGATCTCTTAAACCTGTTAAAGTCATTTGTCAAAATTCTCAAACTCTTTGCAATGGGAAGGCAAAATGGTGGCGATCATGAACAAACAAAATGGTAACAGAAATGGCACATAATTTTTTCAAAAATTAAAGTAAGCACAACTAAAGAAACTGAACAACTAATTTACAAATCCAGACATCATTACTATGAACATGGAGAGAAATCTAATAAGCTTTTAGCGCAACAAATTCACAAGCAAGATGTATGCAACGCAATCTCGGTAATCACTAACACGAACGGAGATAAAATCATCGAACACAAAAATATAATGCACACTTTCAGAGACTACTATAAATCCCTATATACTACTGAGTTTAAAGAAAACAATATACAATCTAATGCATTTCTGGATACATTACAGATACCACAAACTGGCGCTTTTAGTGTGGAGGAACTTGATAAACCTCTGGCATTATCAGAATTACTAGATGCTATAAAGTCACTCCAAGGTGGAAAAGCAGCAGGCCCCGACGGCTACCCTGCAGAGTTTTACAAGAAATTCTCCGCTCAGCTAGCTCTCCTTCTATTAGCAACATTTACAGAAGCCAGAGATAACCAATTTCTTCCACAAACCTTTCACCAAGCATTAATCATTGTCTTTCCAAAACAAAATAAGGACTTATTACAACGTGCATCATACAGACCAATTTCACTTCTGAATAACGACGTTAAAATACTCTCTAAAATCATAGCTAGAAGGATGGAGAAAGTGCTGCCCTCAGTAATATCACAAAACCAAACTGGATTTATTAGGGGCCGACACTTATCTTCAAATCTTCGACGCCTGTTTAATGTAATATACTCACCAACTAAATCAAACACCCCAGAAATATTATTATCATTGGATGCAGAAAAAGCATTCGACATGATTGAATGGAAATACCTTTTTACTATATTGGAGAAGTTTGGGTTTAGCCCGAACATTTGTGCATTGATTAAATTACTGTATACTAACTCAGAAGCTTCAGTTTGAATCAATAACATTTGCTCAGACTACTTTAAACTAGAACGTGGCACTAGACAAGGATGCCCCTTGTCACCGCTGCTGTTTATGCGATTGCCATTGAACCACTGGCAATACATTGTTGAAATACTGATCAGATAAAGGGGATTAGCAGAGAAGGACTGGAACAGAAAATCTCATTATATGCAGATGACATGGTACTGTATATTCCGGACCCAGACAAATATAAAGCTCTTTATCAACAAAATTTCGTCGTCTGCATGGAAAAAAATTAGACAAGACTTGCATAGATGGTCAACCCTTCATCTCACACTAGCTGGAAGAATTAACACTGTTAAGATTAATATTCTTCCTAAGCTCCTTTTTGTATTTCAAAACATCCCAATATACATTAATAAATAATTTTTTAAGCAATTAGATTCAACAATAACCTCATTTATTTGGAATTCAAAACATCCACGCATCAAAGTAGCGACCCTACAAAGACAAAAGGCAGAAGGCAGCATGGCTCTACCTAACTTCCAGTTTTATTACTGGGCGGCAAATATACAGGCGATAAGAACCTGGACACAAATAGAAGAATATACACAGGCTTGGACCGCAATAGAAGTAAAATCCTGCAGTACTTCTTTGTATTCCTTGCTCTGCGCTCTAATAAACACGTTATCGGCAATACACTAATAACCCAATTGTGCTCCACTCACTTAGAATCTGGAAGCAATGTAGAAAGCATTTTAAGACAGGGAAGCTTCTATCTGTGGCACCCCTGCAAGAGAACCACCTCTTTCAACCTTCGCAAACATATGCAGTTTTTAATATCTGGAAAAAAATTTGAATTAACTTGCTTAGAGATCTTTATATAAACAACGTCTTTGCATCCTATGAACAATTACATTCCAAATTTAACATTCCAGCTACACATTTCTTTCACAATCTTCAAATCAGGAACTTTGTTAAACAGAACCTTCCAGATTTTCCTCATCTTGCACCCTCATCCACGCTGGAAAAAATATTGCTCAATCTCAAGGAATTAGACTCCATCTCTACAATATATAAAATCATTTTACAATCCCTTCCTTTCAAACATCCAAGAGGACACTGGGGAAAAAGATCTCTCAATTAATATATCAGAAAAGGAGTGGAAAGTAGCAATGCAGAGAATTCACTCGAGCTCCATATGCTAAAGCATACAATTATACAACTCAAAATTATATATCGAGCACATCTGTCTCGATTAAAACTCTCCAAAATGTTTCCAGGGCATGATCCAACCTGCGAATGTTGCAACCAAGCCCCAGCCTCACTGGGTCACATGTTTTGGGCCTGTACCAAATTAACATTATTCTGGACAAAAATTTTTAATTACCTCTCAGACAGCCTTGGACTCACAATCCCTCCTAACCCATTAACAGCTGTGTTTGGGGTTCTTCCAGAGGAGCTTAAAGTGGAGAAGGACAAATAAAATTTTGATTGCATTCACTACACTGTTGGCATGCAGACTTATTCTGATAAACTGGAAGAACCCAAACTCTCCTCTTTTAAGTCAGTGGGAAATCGATGCGTTATATTATTTGAAATTGGAAAAATCAAATACTCAGAGGATCCGTACGACTTTTTTCAAAACATGGCAGGATCTAATCAGTAATATTTTAAAATAAGTTTATAAAGCACAGAGAATTTATTAATTTAGGTATGTTTACAAGCCTTAAATTTTACGCCGTTTGGCTTGCTCTGTCTCAAAGGGGTGGGGATCGATCTGTTCTTAACATAATTCTTTTTTTTGTAAAAACTTGATTGCTATGTATGGATTGTAATAAAATTAATAAAAAAAAAAAATAAAAATAAAGTAAGCACTAAATCAAAAATTAATGAAAAAGATTTGAATTCTAGTGCACAATAAATCGCTAATTTGAGTGGTATATCTTGAAAAAAGACAAAGTAAAAGAGCAAAAGTAAATATACTTAATCATAACAATACCCTTTTATGCGACTTCCCAATGTTAGGGAAAAGGTGATCAACATCAGTCCTGGAGGGCTGCAGTGGCTGCAGTTGTTTTTTCCAACCCAGTTGTCAGTCAGTCAATCATCGTCCAACCTCCTATATCCTAACACAGGGTCACAGGGGTCTGCAGGAGCCAATCCCAGCCAGCACAGTGCACAAGGCAGTAAACAAACCCTGGGCAGTATGCCAGCCCACCGCAGGGCGCAAACACACACACACCAAGCACACACTAGGGTCAATTTAGAATCACCAATCCACCTAACCTGCATGACTGTGAGTAAACCGAAGCACCCGGAGGAAACCCACGCAGACACGGGGAGAACATGCAAACTCCACGCCTGGAGAACCTGGGACGCGAACCCGGGTCTCCTAACTGCGAGGCAGTAGTGCTACCCACTGTGCCACCGTGCTGCCCGGCAACTAAAATAAAGCAGAAAAATTTTACTTGAGCAATAAGTGCTTCATCAGCAATAAATGACTTCTCATGAAGCAATTGGGTGGAACAAAAACCTATAGCTATTGTAGCCTTCCAGAACCGACATTGCTCATCCCTGACTTAAAAAGTCAGAGTCTTAAATAGCAGATCACTTAAATGAAGTAAATTAACAGCAAAAACTGGGCACTAATTAAGAAAATGGTTAGACTGAAAACTTGTAATCTAGCCACAGGGGATGCACAAACCAGTGTGTTTCTTCGTGTAGGTCCCAAGCCCACATAAATGAGGAGGGTTACGTCAGGAAGGGCATCCGGTGTAAAATTTTGCCAAATCAATATGTGGGCAACAATGCAAATTTCTATACCGGATCAGTAGAGCCCCAGGTTAACTACGACTGCCACCAGTACTGTTAGCCAACAGGGTGCTGGTGGAAATTGGGCTACTGTTGGTCGAAGAAGAAGAAGAAGAAGAAGAAAGAGAAGAAGAGGGGTGAAACGTGTCCGGATGCAGGTGGAGAGGAGGAAGGTAAAGAGAGTGGAACTGAGGGTCGGAATTTTGAATGTTGGCAGTATGACTGGTAAGTGGAGAGAGTTAGCTGATTTGATGGAGAGAAGGAAAGTTGATATATTGTGCTTGCAAGAGACTAAATGGAAGGGGAGTAAGTCCAGGTGGATCAGAGGTGGATTCAGATTGTTCTCTCATGGTGTGGATAAGAGAAGAAATGGAGTTATTCTGAAGGAACAGTATGTCAAGAGTGTTTTGGAGGTGAAAAGAGTGTCAGACAGAGTAATGATTACGAAGATGGAAATTGGAGTTGTCAAGATGAATGTTGTTAGTGCATATGCCCTGCAAGTTGGATGTGCGATGGATGAAGAGGAAGATTTCTGGAGTGAGTTGGATGAAGTGATGGATAGTGTACCCAAGGGACAGAAAGTGGTGATTTTAGCAGATTTCAATGGACATGTTGGTGAAGGGAACAGAGGTGATGGGTAGGTATGGTGTCAAGGAGAGGAATGAAGAAGGTCAGAGGATAGTGGATTTTGCAAAATGGATGGAGATGGCTGTGGTGAATACGTATTTTAAGAAGAGGGAGGAACATAGGGTTACGTACAAGAGTGGAGGAGGATGCACACAGGTATTTTACATCCTATGGAGAAGAGTCCATCTGATGGAGATTGAAGACTGCAAAGTGGTGACAGGGGAAAGTGAAGTTAAGCAGCATAGGATGGTGGTGTTTAGGATGACGTTGGAGATTGAGAAGAGGAAGAGAGTGAGGGCAGAGCCAAGGATCAAATGGTGGAAGTTGAAAAATGAAGACTTCAAGGTTGAGTTTAAGGAGAAGGCGAGACAGGCACTGGATGGTAGTGAAGAATTACCAGACAGTTAGGAAACTACAGCAGATGTAGTAAGGGCCACAGCAAGAAGGTGCTTGGCGTGACATCTGCACAGAGGAAGGAGGAAAAGGAAATCTGGTGGTGGAATGGGGAAGTACAGGAGAGTATACAGAGGAAGAGGATGGCAAAGAAGAAGTGTGATAGTCAGGGAGATGCAGAAAGTAGACAAGAGTACAAGGAGATAAGGCGCAAGGTGAAGAAAGAGGTGGCGAAGGGTAAAGAAAAGGTGTATGATGAGTTGTATGAGAGGCTGGATACAAAGGAAGGAGAAAAGGACCTGTACCAAGAGTTGTGGTATTGTATGAGGAAATTGGGAGTGGCAGAGAAGTATGTAAGAGTTGTACAGGATATGTACGAGGGAAGTGTGACCTTGGTGAGGTCTGCGGTAGGAGTGACATATGCATTCAAGGTGGAGGTGGGATTACATCAGATATCAGCTCTGAGCCCTTTCTTATTTGCAAAGGTGATGGACAGGTTGACAGACAAGGTAAGACAGGAGTCCGTGTGGACTATGATGTTTGCTGATGACATTGTGATCTGTAGCAATAGTAAGGAGCAGGTTGAGGAGACCCTGGAGAGGTGGAGATATGCTCTACAGAGGAGAAGAATCAAGGTCAGTATGAACAAGACAGAATACATATGTGAAAATGAGAGTGAGGTCAGTGGAATGGTGAGGATTTAAGGAGTTGAGTTAGAGAAGGTGGATGAGTTTAAATACTTGGGATCAACAGTACAGAGTAAATGGGTTAGTGGAAGAGAGGCGAAAAAGAGAGTTCAGGCAGGGTGGAATGGGTGGAGAAGAGTGTCTGGAGTGATTTGTGACAGACGGATATCGGCAAAAGTGAAAGGGGAAGGTCTATAGGATGGTAGTGAAACCAGCTATGTTATATAGGTTAGAGATGGTGGGACTGACCAGAAAGCAGGAGACAAGAGCAAAAAGATGCTAATATTTGCACTGGGTGTGATGAGGATGGATAGGATTAGAAATGAGTACATTACAGCAGGGGTCCCCAACCCCTGAAACTCACTCAGTGAAGGGCTACAGCAAAAAGGCTGCCCCTTCACTGAGGACACTTTTCAGAACACTAGGTAGGCGGGGCTTTTCAGTGGTGCAGAGAGGGTAGAGAGACCGAGGTGAGAGAGTATTACAATGAAGTATTTTTATGTTTCTGACAGTTTCCCCATATGACACGAGTCTATAGAAATCTCGTTACTATGAAGTACATTCGGCTGCAGATACTTTCATTACAACGAAGTGACCTTGAAATGCTTGAATGAATCATCCACAGAGCAGTTAGTTCTGTGGTTGCAGCTCAGTTGTGCACATTTGCACAACGACCCCCAAACAGAAACACTGTAAAAAATGTTCTTTCATTGAACTTTCCTTGTACTGCTTTTTTGCTGTTTTTGTTTTCTGTGGTTTTCAGTGATACCTTTTGCTTATTGCTCGTCAACATTTGAAAAACATCCATTGGAATTGAACTCATTGTCACCCTTCTATAGAAACGGCAGACATGAAAAGACGATAACAGTGTTAATGTTTGTGATGTGCAATCTGTTGGAATGACAAATGCAATGCATATGTCTTTGTTATATGCAAAAAGGAAGAAAAATCTCGGGTTGCAAACATATGCGAACTGCTGCATTTGAAGACGGCGAAAAAGCCATTTTTATGCGGTTCAGTGATGCTCCTTCAAGAAACTCATTCAAGAATATGTGTGGTTTTTAAACTCTCTTGGGACCTCTGTCAACGGGATAACACGCTGTGAGCCTGCTGTTTCCTTGCTCCGGCAATGGACAAAATCTACACAGACGCTGCAATCACGCTTTGGGATGAACTTCAGTGTGACGTTCCCGTTGGGTGGGAGGGATCCCAAAATAGTTCAGAAACCTCACAATATGAAGAAGAAGAAGAAGAAGAGGATTATTCGGCTTCTGATTGAAAACTGTGCTGCCCACAACATACTTCCACATTCAGATAATGTTCGCGTTGAATTCCTCCCGCCCAATTGCACAGCAGTGCTTCAGCCATTGGGTTTTGGCATCATTCGCACCTTGAAAGTGTATTATTGCAAGGAAATGCTGAGAAAAATTCTCATCAGCATAACTTGTAGGCAGGAGGAGATTACAATTAACACGAAAGAAACTATTGAAGCTGCTTCCATTGCCAACTTCCTATCTTTGTGAGGCAGCGTTTTCTGCAGTGACAGCAACCAAAACGAGATTACAGAGTAGACTGAACATAAGCAACACACTTCGCATGTCACGGTCTTCCATCATCCCCAGATGGGATCTTCTGGTTGCAGGAAAACAAATTCAGAGCTCCCACTGATTCTGCTTTATGGTAAGCTGTATAATTTCTATTACAATATTATAACTCAATAATAATAGAAATGTAATGTAAATTGTGTATAAAACTGACCTACGAACCCGCCCCTAAAAATCCTCCCATTCCCCTCATCGGTCCCTAGAAAAATTTGCTTCTAGTAAAGCAATCCTTGGTGTCAAAAAGGTTGGGGATCACTGCATTAGAGGGTCAGCTCATGTTGGACGGTTGGAGACAAAGTCAGAGAGGCGTTGGTTTGGACATGTGCAGAGGAGAGATACCGAGTATATTGGGAGAAGGATGCTAAGGATAGGGCTGCCAGGCAAGAGAAAAGAGGAATGCCTAAGAGAAGGTTTATGGATGTGGTGAGAGAGGACATGCAGGTGACGGGTGTAACAGAACAAGATGCAGAGGACAGAAAGATATGGAAGAAAATGATTCGCTGTGGCGACCCCTAACAGGAGCAGCTGGAAGAAGAAGAAGAAGTTAGATTGAAAACTTGTAACCATTGTGGCCCTCCAGGATCACAGCCGGTCACCCCCGTTGTAGGGTTTCCCATCTTGTCCATCAACCCTGCCTAGCATGTTAAAAGGCATTTGTGCATTTCTCTACCTCCTTCTGGTGATGTACATTGGCTATTACAAGTTTTCTCTTCTGGTCAGGTGTTGCTCTGGATTTGACAGATTGAGCCTTGAAACAATTCTGGTTGTTTCAAGGCCAAATCTGCCTCCTCTGTACTGTATCTAACCAATTATATCTCCATACCTGATGGCTGACATTTGCTTTTGCACAGCCTCAGCTGGCAACCACTTTTTCCCTGTTCTTAAACTTGTAGCAGCCACCCTCACTGTACAGTTATTGGATTCATTCAAGGTTATACGCAGTCCTATCTTGGAACGTTTGTACTTTTCAGTTAAGCTTGAGATGGGCAGTTTCAGGGCACCATTTCTAGGTATGCCTAGGTTACTAAGACAATGCGACAGGCTACACAATTTCTTTACATACATGCACAAGACTGTTTCCTCAAGCAACTCAGCTTTGATAATAGAAACACCACAGATTGTCATAGGCCACATCAGATGGAGAAGAAATCGAAATTGTAGGCACCATAGCTTCCACTTGCCAGGATGATGTGTCTTGTTTATACTAACAAGGCCTTTGATGGTATCTGTCCCAGTTTCTCATTCTGGTGTATGTCCTTGAGGCTGTCATTGTACCAGCACCCCAAGGTTATGACTATCTAGAATCTGTTATCCATGAGTTTTACTCTAATGAAAGAGGTGCTTCTGAATTTGCTAGGTTTGAACTTCATCCATGTCTAAGTTATATGTGAATGGAGCTCTTCCAGCAGTTTCTTAGTACATGCTATGGTTGTGGTCTGGGTGGTCATAAATAAGTTAACAAAATGCAGTTTGCAATAGTTGAAGTATTCTTACACATATTTACACAAAACCTTTCTCAAGCTGTCATACTCAATCTAATTGTATATTTAATGGATAATTAAGTTAGCTAAATATTATGTACAGAATAATCAGCTTTCATAGAGTACACTATACGAAAGTGCTTTATATAATCAAAAACATCCTGTAAACTTAAACTGGTCAAGCATATTAGAAAATAAATAAGTACTGAAAGTAGGAGTGTGCAATATGTAGCATCTACGATAATATCTTAATTGTTTTAACGATGTGCTAGCTGAAACTATCGAGTATGTCACTCATTTTGCAAAAATCAATCAAACACTACTCTATGCATTCACTGTCTCATGTAACCTAACAGGACAGATTACCGCGCATGTGTAAAGGGAGGGCATAGGCATACGTGAACAGTACACTACAAGTTAAGCTAGAGCAGCTGCCTAAAAATGAGTGAGGAAATAGCGCTAGGGGATAAAACAATCTATGTCATTAAATTTTCAAGATGTGAATATGGAGGTGGTTTTGAAAAGACTGATACTGCTCAAAAGATGGCAATCTGCAAATTATTTTCAAAATCGGTTGCCATTAAAGACAGCTTGACAACTAACTTGTTTCACCATTTGCGAACTAACCACCCCACAGAATTATTTTGATCAAACAGCTCTGCCTAAATTGTATGATCAATGTCGCCAAACTCTGATGCATAAACTACAGAAGGTTTCATATTTTGCCATAACAGATTTATGGTCAAGCCTCTCTTTGACAGTGCAATTCATCAACGAAACCTGGAAACTGCAAAGCTACTGTTTGCAAACATCCTGCTTCACAGAAGACCACACAGGTGACATCATTGCGCAAGGTCTAAAAGATGTGATAGTATCATGGTCACTGCAAGAAGACCGCATGGTTTGCATGAAAACAGAGAGAGGGACTAATGTTGTCTGTGCACTAATTTGTTCAAATGGATTTTTATTTCTGTCAGAAGCATATACCTATGGGGTGTGTTTTATTTTGCAAGCCGTCTTAAGTGGGGGTCCTTGATTCCAAACCACATCTTTTTTCTTTCATTAAAAAATTCGCACAGATACCCACCTCCTCGCCTAGCTTCTCCCTACCACTATGGCTACAGAAGATGGAGCAGGGGATGACACAAATGAGGGAGCAAAAAAAAAAGTCTTTTGGCAGCTATTTAAAAAAAAAAAAACACAGAAATTCAAAAAAGGAAAGTCTTTTGCACACTGCCATTAAAAAAAGAGATCAAGAGCTACTTGATGATACATGAGGTGAGCAGTGATGTAAATCCACTTGAATGGTGGAAAACACAAGAAGTACATTACCACCAACAGAAGAAGAACAAGAAGTCCCGACAAATTGGGGAAACTTGCAGAAGTAGTCCTTTTAAGAGGGTTTTCAGCACCGGAGAAAATGTTGTAACAAGTAACCATACTGCTCTGAAGCCAGATGCTGTGGGCAGACTGGTGTTTCTGTCACACAACTTGATGTTTCCTCAGTAGATTTTACAATTGTTTTATTTTTTTCCTGATACCTTTGTGCAATATTAGACAGAACCTGAAGTTAGTAGTTTGTTTAAAACTGTTATAGATTTTTTTTTGTATATTTGTGAAATATATGACAGAAGTTGCTCACAAATGCTATAGTTTTTTTTTTTTTCGGTCCGGACTTCATTTGATAACAAAGGTGTAAATCACAGGTGACCTGATACCTCTCCAGAGGCTCCTCTGCAGACCTCATGAGCCAGAAATTGACTCAAGCAAGGACAAAGACCATAAAATACCAGTAAATACTAGTAACAGCCAGGCTATATGTTTGTATGTCTAGTCTGTCTGTGTTCAATTTTATATTTCAATATATATATATATATGCATTTTTATCATACTATCTATATTTCTATAATTATTATGTTTATCAATAAATTGCAGTTATTCGGTTTCTTAATATGAGTGTGCCTCAGTTACCTTGATAGAAGTCTAAAGGCTGGAGACCTGCCTCCTACAACAGAGATGGATAAAGTAAATAAAGTAGGAGCCGAATTATTGGATTAATGTTATCCATCCTCCTGGGTGGCCATCTTATTGATTATTAATCAATCAAAATTCCTACATCCGGGAGCAGTGAATCTTTTTAAGATACTCTGTCCTAAATGCAATTACAATATATGACTTGTGAAGCAAATAAAAGTTCTTGTAACAGTGTATGTATGTGTAGGATTAGGAAGCTGAGCAAGAGCCTGACTGATGTTGCACAGTCTCCCTTTATCTCCCAGAATGGGACAGTGTAGTTCAGTGCAGTTAGTTGCAGAACCACAGAGAAAATTCCTGGACTGAAACAAATGGTGCTATGACCCAGATTCACAAGATTCACGTATAGAGGAAGATAGTGTAGTAGTCTGTGAGAATATAGGAGTTTGGGGCTGGAAGGAAACAAATTAATTTTGCTCACAAGGACGCATGCAGCTTAGAAACTGTTTCATCCACAGAGCTGTGGGAAATGGGCTAATGTCAGTTATCCCTTTATAGCTCATTTAGATTTTACAGCATTTTTGTAACCCAAAGGTCAAGGGTTTGCAAATGTTTGACAATGCTTAGGTAGACATACAATATGTGATTTTCACACATTCCAATGCCGGTGCCAGGAATATTGCCAGATTTGCAGTTTAACACTTTGAGAATATGATATTTCACTGTACATATATTTTTAAAATATGCTACTCATTAGCCTATACCTTACGACTATTCTGTTAAAATCAGAAACATGCAATGCTACCAGTAGTTTGTGGCTACTGGGAAATGTTCCTCGGTATTTCTCCTTTGATCACTAAATCAAGGTATTTCCTATAAAAGGAGAGTTCTCTTGTTCACTTGCCACAGATCAACCAATTTGTTATTCTTCTTATTCATTCACAAACTTTTTACGGAAATGCTTGCAAAAGCATGAACTATGAGTCACTTCATAATTGGTCAATAAGAAATCAAATGGGGAATTTGCTTACATGACCTATGAACACGAGAGAGTTTCTAAACTTTTGACATGTCAAAAAACCATTTGGATCATGTCAAAAAAAATCTCTTACCTTAAAAATAACCACATTACGACCTTCAATATCTTTCTCATGATTTTGTGCCGATTTAAAAAAGAACTTAACTTGAAACTTAGGCTAAAATCAAATAGTGCACACCCAACCTCAGCCACACCACTACAGAGTGAATTCCTGGACTGAGATAGTTCTCATTACAGCTTAGCGGTTCATGCTACTTCAAGAGAAGTATTCTAAGTATGTGCTCAAGAGTTCATTGTGTCTTGCACACTGCTACTGTGGAAAGACAAAATATTCTACATTTTCAACTATTTATTACCTGTTCACATTTAAATCCAAGCTTAACAGCTTTAACTGCTTTAAAGGAGTGAACTGCTGGTAAAAATTTGGGGCACCATCACAATAGCAATCAATAGGTTAAACTTGATGAAAGATCTTTGGAAAATATACCAGCAAAGAGAGATCAAGACAGAAGAGACACAGAGATATGTACAGTATGAGGCATAGGCCAAACCATGAAATTTTCAACTATGATTATAGAGTAAAAGTATTAAAGCATGCATCAAGGATGTCTGTCTTGAGAGGGTGATGCTACAGCAGATGGTGAAGAGATCACTCCAAGCTTACAATATTTGGGTTTGGTAATGGCAGTCATATGGTCAGCTCACTCCAGCTCACCAACTAAGTTGCAATATATTGTCTCTTTAAAGAAAGACCTTCCCTAAGAGGTAGCTAAATGCTCAGTGGTGCAGGGATACCAGCAACTACCAGAAAGGATTCATGTTCTTGTAGCATAAATAAGGCTGCCACAAATCCTGGGCATGATTCTAGGAATTGTAGGCATTGGTCATAATGGAAACTAAGAGAGGAATTAAAACTGGTTAATAGTCAAATGCTGATGGAGTTTATGGCTTGGAAGCGAGGTCGAGGAAAAGTTCCTTGACCAGAGGAAGAGCCCAGAGCCACATTTGTGTGTGTGTGTGTGTATGTGTGTGAATAAGAGAGAAAAAAGATGGAGGTGGTATGGTGGTATTTTGAAGGTGTACAATTAGGTGAGCCACCCCAAACATGTGGGCTCTGAGTGGCAGGTGGGTTTTTGTTTTATTTTTGTATGCACCCAGTTTGTGTTTTTTGTTAACTAAAGACGCCATTTTGGTAATATTCTAGACGTGAAGTATCTCTATAAGGACACTCTTCTGTTAAAGATATATTAAAATTGTGACACTGTGAATGGTGTTTGGTACCTCCTAGTTCTCCCTAGTCTAATTTACTTCACCTTCAAAATAAGGGGTTTTATTATTACTATGGGATATTGGTCCGATACCTTTATGCAAGGCAACTTATACGATCAATAAATAGTATAATTGCTTGCATATATTTCTTATATTTAAAGTATAGGTGGGATATGTTTACATTTACATGTATTTATTTAGCCAATGGTTTTGTACAAAGTGACTTAAGTCTGAAATACAGTGGTTACATTTCATTTTTTACCCCAATTGGACCACAGGCAGGTGAAATGACTTGCTCAGGGTCACACAGTGTCAGTAGTGGGATATGAACCCATAACCTCATGGTTTAAAGTCCAAAGCCTTAACCACTGTGCCATATATGTGGTTTGTTTACAGTCAAACAGTGAGTCAGATACAGGAATTAAAGCTGTAACCCTATAGTTCAAAGTTCAATGCTTTAGGGTGTATGGCAGACTTCCTGTCTATTGTCCAGCTGACCTGAGTGTAGACATCCCTGTCTCTGGCACTACACTATCTTTGTGAAGTTTGCAAGTTCTCTCACATCTCAAAGACATGCAAAAATAATGTAACTGGCCAAGTGTTAGTGGGTGTGGGGGTCAAACAGCCAAAGCGAAATTTCTTGGTAAAAGAAGTCTGAGTCTCTCTATAATCAAGTTAATTATGCCTCTCTCCAATATCAGCCATCTGGTTCTCTTCAATTGATAATGCAGCATTAATAACAAATGACACTGTTGCAAATATACTTTACAAATTAAGGACTCATAGACAACAAAGAGAGCAACCATAACACACTTTTGACAACCTTTAGAAACAAACCTGTGCAACAGTTATGAAACAAAAGACTAGGCCTATGTGAACCCAAAAAATCATCAGCAAAATGTCAACCAATTTCTTTTTAATTTGTTGTCAGTACTAAAATCCTGTTCTCTCTACATTAGCTAAGCCTGGGCTAGGTTTCTACTCTCCATAGCAGACATTTTATTGCCTAGTGTGTGGACCGCAACAAAGGTTTGAAGCATCACACTAATCTAAGGTATATCCTAGTGCTGTGCATCAGCAGTGAAATTCACTTGCTAATGGATTTGGGAATGGGCACCATATCGAGTCAAGCCTCATTAAAGGACAATGAGGTGCACAAACAGGAGTCTGAATGCAAAGCAACATGTAAATCTCACTGAACAAAAACTGTCAACTAATCACTAACTCTATGCAGGCTTATTTTATTCTGTCATGAAGAAATTACTGCATGAAACCTAAAGCTACAAAATTTGTGGTGTATGTATTCCTGTTTGTTGGTGTTTGTTATGAAGCTAATAATCTGTATGTCAGGTAAATCTTTAGCTTTTTAAGTTTATCCCTACAAATTTACTAGAAAAGCTAAACTTGTAAGAGCGCAAGCTCATTCTACTACATGTACAGCTACTGGTGCCCAGCTATTTGATTATTTAAAACTGTGTCACACACACACACGCACGCACAGACAGGGTGTGGTAAAACAAATGACAGGTACATCCAAGCATTTATTAATATGACATTCTACATTTTTAGTAGTTAATACATCAGAGATTATTTTGAAACATCTGTATAATTATTGTTTACTTTCACTGATCATGAAGCTGGTATAGATGTAGTCCAAGCTGAGAAAATTTTTGCTTTCCAGTAATAATGTAACCTGAGTTCACAACCCCATTTTTTCATTAATTTGACCATTCATCGCCCACACAAATGAGCAATACTTAACATCATGTGTTCTTTGTGAGGCCACTGCTGCTTCCTTCATTGGCCCTACTATACCTCTAAATCGCTTATACAGGTGCTGACGGAGTACCACTCAGGGGTATAGCACACTAATACTCTGTAGAGAAAACTTAACCATTGCGCTTTATTAACGTCTTTAAACAGTTAACTCCACATTTTCGCAAGAATTGTACAAAAAGATGAAAACAGCTGTTTGCTAAAGTTGCTTTAACTTTAAACTGTTAAGGACTGTTTTAGTTGAAAATTTAGTTAAGACAGAATGTTTATAAAGAAAGAAAACAGTAGCATAAGTTACTCTTTAGAGAAAAACAGTGTATTAACCAATGGCAGTGCTTTCTATTTTAATGTTCACACTATGTGTGCGCTAGAACAAAATTAGTTTATTCTACATTTTCAGTAGTGTATCTATAAAGATAGGAGCACTTGACAGCAGTGCCTGTGCTTGTTCCAAAATACATCATGCTGACTTACATACTGTATATGTAATTTGAATGTGTGGGTGCCCCCTGTTGGTAACAGTAACTTACTCAAAAAAAAAAAACCTTGCCAGCAATGTGACAGCATTCTGATCGCACTACAGGATATATTGTATATTTGACCGTTAAATACAACTTAACATGTATTCCATGGTAGTTTTTTTTTTTTATATATAAAAAAGAAGTACATTATAAAAATAATCTTAATTTTGTATTTGCTAAATATGAATTTTTCGTCCCTGTGTAAGTGTATGCATTCTCATAAATGGCAGCAAAGAGAAGAAATGAAGACATGCATCGCAATTTTGTACCCATTAAAAACTGTGCATGCATTCCTAGAATTGATTGCCATTATATTTGTTGGAAATGAAGGTGAGATCAATTTACACTCAAATCAGAAGATATGACTGTTTTAATGTATAAGGCCATTAGATCTGCAAAGTGTTCAAAACTTGTCATATACGTTTTGGTGTTTTGTGTAATAAATTTCAGTTTTACAGTTTAAACCGAAAACATTAAGAGACAAAGAAGTAATTAACCAAAAAATGTTGGTGGTCTTCATTATTTATCTTGAAATATACTGTATTTAAAAAACATTTCATTTGCAAGTGAAAACCATGAATTATATAAATATAAAACCATTTTTTGGAGTCAGTCACTCAGAATTTAGTAAGACTGTAAGTAGTGGACTAAATGTTTATTTTTAATTAAAATATGAGGGAATAAAAAGGTAATATTTTGTAGGCTACAGTATTTATGGTTCTTACTTGTCTTTACGTTTTTTCTCACGCTGAGCCTCATCTTGCAGGTGGCCTAAATGGAACTGTGTGGTCTGCAGTTCATGTCGAGTATGCTCCAGTTGTTCTAGCAAATTTTCATTTAGGTGTCGAAGGCGCTCATTTTGTATACGTGTTTCTGTTTGCTCATAGCTCAGCTCATGGAGTTGTCTTTCAAGCTGTGAAAGCAAAAAGAAGGCAGTTAATGATCATAGATAATTTAAAAACTTACCTTTAAGTCCACACAAATATATTTACACATTTCCTGAAACCATGTTTCCATTGTAATTTGCCGTGGACAGGAAGTCACCAATTTGAACACAACCTCATACACAGGACAATTATCCCCTGGTAACCTAAAAAAAAACTGTTCTTGGGTATGAAAGCAAACTTAACCCTTAAACTGCCACATACTTGGGGGTTAATGCACCCCTGGATGCCAAATACTTTTTAGCTGCACTTTTTAAAAAAATGTCACAATTTACAAAGAAAATGTGAAATTTTAATGAAACACATATTTTTTTCATTTAAACAGCATCACAATTACTGTAACACTGATCATTTTACACACTGCAAATGAACTGTAAAAATTATAAAAAAAACAACTTCTGCAACAATCTATTATTATATGTTCAAGGTGCAACTGACGCCATTGATGAAATTCAGTAAATCACTGAGCCAACTGCGCTTGAACTGGCTGCACGCAAACACACAGAGGTAAACGCTGATAATTGCAGGTTTCTCTAGTGCAGCAGCTGAATCCCAGAGACAGTGGTGCTGCAGTTCTGCCGGGGCCAGCAGTGGTCATGACCTGGCTGCTCAACGAATATACGGCACTGAAGCAACTATAGCCAGTTGCGAGGTTCAAGGAATGTAAGGTGCCGAATATACTCGCCCCCTGCGTGCTGGCAAATTGCACGGAGACATGACTATAGCTGGTTGCAGTACTCAATGAATATACATCATCGAATATACTCGTCTCCGGTGTGCTGGAAAATTGCACTGAGAAACAACTTTAGCCGGGTGCGGAGTTCAATGAATGTACGTCACCGCATATACTTGGCTTCAGCATACTTCCAAATTGCACTGGAAACCGACTCTAGCCAGTTGCGGCATTCAATGAATCTACTTTTCCGAATATACTCGGCTCAGCCGTGCTGGCAAACTGCATCAGGAACCTACTATAGCCGGTTCCGGCGGTTTAAGGGTTAAGAAAGTGCATGCCAAAACAGGCAGAGTATGCAAACCAATCAAAAAAAAAAAAAACACAAAAGAAAAGAAAAACAACCACGATTCTTCAATTCTGCCTTACTTTTCAATCATAGTGACCAATTTTAAATATACTAAGACCAAACCTGAATATATTCAGACATAAAGCATTAAATACCTCACTATATTGTTAGGTTGTATAACTTCTATAACTTAGTGTCATATCCAGTGCAGGTATCTGCAAGGACAGGCACCAGTTACTTACAAACAAACAGAAAAAAAGATGGTATATAATACTAATAGATAGTCAAAACAAATCTTATTATACAGGCATACTATTAATGCAAAAAACTGTCCTAAAATAAATACAAGGATATAAACAACCAAGTACAATGAAAAATACAACATTTTGTAAGACTTATGGTCAAAAAGTTCAATACAACAATGTACACTCACCTAAAGGATTATTAGGAACACCATACTAATACGGTGTTTGACCCCCTTTCGCCTTCAGAACTGCCTTAATTCTACGTGGCATTGATTCAACAAGGTGCTGAAAGCATTCTTTAGAAATGTTGGCCCATATTGATAGGATAGCATCTTGCAGTTGATGGAGATTTGTGGGATGCACATCCAGGGCACGAAGCTCCCGTTCCACCACATCCAAAAGATGCTCTATTGGGTTGAGATCTGGTGACTGTGGGGGCCATTTTAGTACAGTGAACTCATTGTCATGTTCAAGAAACCAATTTGAAATGATTCGAGCTTTGTGACATGGTGCATTATCCTGCTGGAAGTAGTCATCAGAGGATGGGTACATGGTGGTCATGAAGGGATGGACATGGTCAGAAACAATGCTCAGGTAGCCCGTGGCATTTAAACGATGCCCAATTGGCACTAAGGGGCCTAAAGTGTGCCAAGAAATCCCCCACACCTTTACACCACCACCACCACCACCACCAGCCTGCACAGTAGTAACAAGGCATGATGGATCCATGTTCTCATGCTGTTTACGCCAAATTCTGACTCCATTTGAATGTCTCAACAGAAATCTAGACTCATTAAACCAGGCAACATTTTTCCAGTCTTCAACTGTCCAATTTTGCTGAGCTTGTGCAAATTGTAGCCTCTTTTTCCTATTTGTAGTGGAGATGAGTGGTACCCGGTGGGGTCTTCTGCTGTTGTAGCCCATCCGACTCAAGGTTGTGCGTGTTGTGGCTTCACAAATGCTTTGCTGCATACCTTGTTTGTAACGAGTGGTTATTTCAGTCAAAGTTGCTCTTCTATCAGCTTGAATCAGTCGGCCCATTCTCCTCTGACCTCTAGCATCAACAAAGCATTTTCGCCCACAGGACTGCCGCATACTGGATGTTTTTCCCTTTTCACACCATTCTTTGTAAATCCTAGAAATGGTTGTGCGTGAAAATCCCAGTAACTGAGCAGATTGTGAAATACTCAGACCGGCCCGTCTGGCACCAACAACCATGCCACGCTCAAAATTGCTTAAATCACCTTTCTTTCCCATTCTGACATTCAGTTTGGAGTTCAGGAGATTGTCTTGACCAGGACCACACCCCTAAATGCATTGAAGCAACTGCCATGTGATTGGTTGATTAGATAATTGCATTAATGAGAAATTGAACAGGTGTTCCTAATAATCCTTTAGGTGAGTGTATTTTGCCAATAGCATTTTGGCATGACAATTCTGTTTGGGAAATACACAAAGTTTTCAGTATGTGAGCAGACTCATTTTTACATAAACTTACCAGACTAATAATGTCTGCTAGTAAGAAATGCAAGTTCACACACCTTTCACATCACAAAAACTTCAATCAAAACTGGGATACTGGCAACTGGTCTGTCTCAATTGCCATCAGATCATTGTGGTAATACTCAGACTTTCATCACCCTCAGACAAAATGCAGCAAAATAGATTTACATATTAAGTAAAATGGGAGCCTCTCAACAGTGTTCATTTTGTTGATAAAAATTAGGATGAAAAATACTTGTCAATGACATTTTTTCTGTGAGGAAAACAGAACAAAAACTAAATAAAAATACGCTTTAATGATCAATACTAAGACAAATGCTTTCAAAATCGTTGTTGATGAAAAATAAACAAAATGAAAATATTACAAACAGACAACTGGACAATAAGCAATGTGGAGCTCTTTGCACATCTATATTACACACAACATAGTCTCCCAAAAAATAAGCATGAATGCAGTGGTACAATTTTTAAAACCGGTGTGCATGGTTGTAATTGGATAACACACTAGTTTGGGCACAATCATGATCATCAACTCACCCAGAATCCTCCCCCACTCTGCTTGATTGATTCTCAGGTGAAAATAGACATATGGACCAACTTTAATTATAATGCTGACAAGCATAAAACCAGTGTAAGCCAAGTGGAATGAAGCTCGCAGGAACAAATACTACAAACCTGAAGAGGCATCTATAGGCATGCTATCCTGAGATTCATGCTGAAGTATGTAACATTATGTAGGTGGCAACTTGCCCGACACCAATACCATTACCTATGGCTCTTGTTGAACCCTGTTAATACTAATGCATCAAGTGCATCTATTTATTTTAGGTGTGCTTATAGTAGGGATGTCACATCGATAGTAAGGCTGGTACTGCACTTTTCCTTAACCACAAAATTATGTCAGAAAAATGTGAGTAAAAACTACATATGAAAAAGACTTACAGTGGTGCTGATACAGCACCACAGCAACACATGTCGCAAAGAAAAAGAGTAGAAGTCATGTATGGCAATGTTGTGTTTTTGAAAACTTCAATGCGATATTGAAGAAAACATGCTTAATTAAAAAAGACAACAAACAGAAAGACACAGGATTTTGTTAATGCCAGTTTTATCATTTTACAAATTACTTAAGAAACAGATTCATGCAGCTTTGGGAGCGCAATCAGACACAATCATCCTCAGATAGCAGTTGCAACTGTTTAGCTTGTAATGACACACACTTAGAGTACATGAAATGACAGGGGGATTAGTCAGTCAGTCAGTCATTATCCAACCGGCTATATCCTAACACTGGGGGATTAACTGCTTGTAATACAGCGTCCTACACAGTCTGGATAAAGGAACGAAAGCTTCATATTTGTTCTTTGATTGTAATAAGCACATCTACACATGTTCATCCACACATTCATCAATTCTGTAACTAGTGAATACAGTTCAAGGTTGCGGGTGAAACCACCTTGCATGCATCCAGTTACACATACGGACACAGTGGCAGTAACAACAACAGCAGTAGCAATTAAAAATCAAGCCATGTTTTAAACAAAGTGGCTATTTGGCTTGTCTATGTCATTGATGAGATGAGATGCTCCATTTGTTAATAATAACTTAAAATGTATTTAGGATTTCAGTGCTTGAAGTTCATTGCCCAGTTAATATGATATATACATGTTACAGAATGGTAAAAAAAAGCATTGCTTCATTGCTGAATAGGAATCTGAAAACATTAAATTTGTGTTATTCGTCTGTTTTTTTAGGGAAAACTAAAGTTTATGAGCATAACACCTTAAAAGTGAAGAACGGAGTAAAAGCACTTTATTTATGTATATTTCATAACCATATATATTTTTGGATAAAATCTTATAGCAGTATAACTAAGGCATATTGAAGGCCAGATAACTGTATTGAAAAACCAGAGCTGTCATTATCTGAAAAAGATCTTTTGGAGTAAATCCTTTCTGCCTACCTACTCTTCGTTTTATGCTCAATAATCACTATATGTGGTTTGTCTCATTAGTGTACATGTTCCGATAATAGTTTAGAGATACAGTATATTCTGTGCATATTCATATGTTAAACAAGATATCCATTTGATTTTAAATGTTTGAATAATTTACATTTACTTTTAGTCAACCAAACCCAATTTACTTTTTCTTGACTAAAAATAATAAAATGGCTAAAATGTCAAGTCAGCTTAGGTTAAGGAGCATGTAATGGTACAGCACATCGCTGCACGCACCACACAATAAAACAATCCTGGTCAGCAAACACCCTGTTATGCACATGGTCCATTCCCAATCCCTGGAAATGATCATCTATTTCCCACAGTCAGGTATTACATGGGTGTCCCCTTAGCTTGGTCCAGTTGCACGGGTCCTCAATGTGCAAGCCGGATCACCCTTGGGGAATTGTGCCACATTGCCATAATTGATGCTTCCTTACAATGCAGGTAATGTGTCTCACTTGGGACTCCATGAACAACTACTCGTTTGACACAAATTCAAACCAGTAGTGCCCAAAGATTGTCCAAAGAGACACAGTACCAAAGGAGTCCAGTCATCATCTCAGGTCACTGGATAGCGTCCATGTCTCCCAAATAAAGCAATACACAAAGCACCAGGACTTGTACCTTTGTCCTTTTGCAAAGGTATCGGGATGCCACACACCTCTTTTCCAGCAACCTCATGACCACCCATGTTCTCCAAATTCATCTACTGACTTCATAGAAGGAATCACCAGAGACATGAATGTCTCTTCCAAGGTAAGAAACCTTTTCGACAGGGTTGACACTCTCCCCGCAGACAGAAACACTGCTGATGGCTGTGCCCAAGAGGTCATTAAAGGTCTGGATCTTGGATTTTATCCAGGATACTCGCAAGCCTAGACCTTTGGACTCCTCGCCCAGACTCTTCGAGAGCCCAAATCAGAGCCTCCATTGACTCCGCGAAAATCACAGCATCGTTGCCAAAGTCAAGATCAGTGAATCTTTCTTCACCAACAGATGCCCCACAGCCGCTGGAACCCATAACCCTGTCCAACACCCAGTCCATGCAAGCGGACCCCAGGATCAACTGGGGAAAAACATAAAGGCACTCACAGAACCAGTGTACAGGGCAGCCATGATATCCAGCAACTTCAAGGGGATCTTGTAAAGTCTCAGGATGTTCTACAGGGCAGCTCGATCAACTGAGTTGAATGATTTATGAAAACTGACAAAGGCTGCAAAGAAACTTTGCAGATATTTACGTTTGTGCTTCATGATAACCCTCAGTACCAGGATGTGATTGATGGTAAGTAGTATAAGCCTGGGACCTTCTGTCAAACCGTCAATCAAAATGATTAATGACCTTAAGCAATGCCCCTTTATGACGTCATATTGCAAGCCCCGCCCCATGACTCGGCCACGCCCCTGGCCTGTTTGGAGGACACCCTGCCCCCGCCCAGACTCCGCCTTGAACCCCCTCCCGGCACCTGATTGGTTAAACAAACTGTGAAGGGCCGTTTGATGGATTTCTGCCCCGTCCTTGAACCCGCCAACACCCACCTGCTTGCCCCAGGAAACTGTCAAGAGCCATTTGATGAATGTCTGCCCCCTCCTTGAACTCACCACCGCCCCACCAACTTCCCAGCCCCCCTCTCCCGAAAAACAAGCCCAGGCATGTTATAGCCTTTACCTCGACAAGTCCAGGCAGATTGCTGCCTTGGCACTAGACAAGTCCGGGACACGTTTCTATCTGTACCCTGCCAGCCTGAAGGGCCTGCCTCGGCCCCCGGTGAGGCACCACCTGACGGCCGGCCTCCCCACACTTCCCAGTCCTCTCTCCGGAGGATGTGTGCTCCCTTCTGAAAGTGCTGTATAAAAAGCGAGGCATTCTATCTATGATTTTAATATTAACACGAAACTAAAATATCTATCTAACCTGTGCTGTATCACTGCAGCTCCAGGCTTTTTCCATCTCACAGACAGATTCTTTTGTCAGCTTGCTGCAGACACGGTCTGAGACAGCAGAGTGTGATCGTACCCAGTTTCGGCCCCCCGGGTCAGACAGCACCTGATGGCTGGCCTCCCCACACTTCCCAGCCACTTCTGAAAGTGCTGTAAAAAAAGCGAACCATTTTCTAAACACTCTGAGCAGGAAATGGAATCTACAACCGAGGTTCCAGCGTTCCAGTCGGGCCAAGTTGCCTTATAGCCTCTCCTGCTTTGGGTAAGAACCCCTGTATCCATTATTTAAAATATCTATCTAACCTTTGGTTTATCATTTGTAATCCGTTTTTATTTCATCTAAGTCAAGCCGCCTTCCCCATCTCCCTGAAAATACTTTCACAGAAAGATCTAAGCATCCAGCTGCTGAATCTTCCATCTCACAGAAAATCCTCAAGCAACATCCAATCAGGTTTTCCAGTGAAGCAGGTTTTCCAGAGAGAAAGACCAAGTGGCATTTCTCAGCCCCAGCTTTTAGCAGCACACGCAAGCAGACCCTGCTCTCTCTCTCAATCTTTATACACACTGAGACTCTCAATTCTGGCAGGCTCTGCGCACCCGCTTCTGCCGCCCTCAGAGCGCAGACACGGTCTGAGCCCCCTGCGTGTAGAGCGCTTACCGTCCATTTCGAGTACTCATCCCCTGCTGGGTGAGGCCCTGCGCGTGCATGTTTGTACTCTCAGGAATGTTTGGGGGTTAGGGATGTCTGCTGGCCAGTCCCATACTCCCTCGTTCACTGCTCTTAGGTCATGTACTAACCTCCACTTTGATTTATCACCTTTCAAGACATGGAGCAGTCTCGTGTTACAAACTTTTGTGTCTCCTTTAACACTCCTGCCTATAAAAGCCCTGTTATTGTGCTCTCTGTTCCTTCCTCTGCCTCAGGTTTAATAGGGGCTTGCACCCAGGCTAATGAACCATGCCCTGTACATGTCGAGATGACAGCCCATGCCTGCCATCCCTTACACTATATAACATATTTGGTTACTCTTTTTGTAAGTATAATATAATGAAGTTATTTTTAAAAGTAACCCCACACTGCTCAAGAGAGACAGATTCCATGTGTGTTTTTGGATTTGCCGTGGCCAGATATGATTTTTAATTTTTTGCTTAGCTCATTTCTATAACCTTTTGACAAAGGAAAACTCTGTAAATACACTTGTGCATTTAAACGAAGATTTATAAGAAAGCACAGGAGGCTATAGTGTGGTGTGCTTGTTTAACTAGAGGCAGGGTTTAAAAGTGGGTTGTGCATTAGCTCCGACATAGGTAAGAGGGCAGTATTCTGAACTACTTGCAGAAGGGCCCTGCTTGTGAAATGCGTAATCGTTCGAAACGGACTCTCTCTGTACGGAGCCGCCTGTTTTTAAAAGGCTGAGGAGAAAAGTATTATAGGTCAAATACAAAACGGATGGCTGAATCCTTATATTTTATCCTTAATATTTCCAAGTTGATTCTCAAGTGCGTGCGTGAGCATGCTCGTGCGTGTGTATAATATAAGATGCAGCATTTTTTTTCTATCTATGTGTACAACGATTAATGTACAAATTCATAGGTCTGAAGCAAGGAATCGTAAGTTTTTTCATACCGAAACGGTTAATCCAATCAAGTAGTTTTTGTCTCGGTGTCTGAAAATTCAAACAGGGGCCTCTCCTCTGAAAATATTCAGGAGTGGCTTTAAAGCACAGGCAAGTTGTGCATTAGTTCTAACAGAATAAAAGTATTCTGAACTACTTGCAGAAGGGCCCCGCTTGTGAAATGCGTAATCGTTCCAAATAGACTCTCTCTGTACGGAGCCACCCGTTTTTAAAAGACTGAGGAATAAAAGTATTATAGGTCAAATACACACCACACCACACAACCTGGTATTGCTAGATGTTTAGTTTTTTCCAGGTGACCCATTTTTGCATTGCTTAAGGTATCAGCCATAAGTCAAGATCTTTCTTTTATTCTTTTTTGATCAGCTTTTATACTGATTTTATAAAGGTAATCTAGGTTACCTTTTCATCATTTTAAATGATAATAGCCAGTATAAAGTCCCTAAAGGAACTGGAGACATCAGATATCTTCTATCTGATGAGTGACCATACCCCCGAGACCATAGGTTTTTTTATGTCGAAGTACCTTTCACAGACCCGAATAAGAGACATCCATCAAATTGCCCTTGACAGTTTCCTTAACCAATCAGGCTGCTTGGGGAAGCAAAGACTCTATGAAAAGAGACTCCCACCCCACCGGCCAGGATTTGCCGGGCTATAAAAAACTTTTTCAACAACCCACCATCCTCGACAATGAAAGAAATTAGGGTTAGGGTTTAAAATCAAATGGTACTTTATTGGTCATTTTCAAAAACAATATTAACATTCAGAGAGGTTTTACTAACCACTTCAAAACATTAGAACTAAACAGAGTGATTAAAAGCAGACAAAAAACATGTGATCTCACCGGGACATTCAGTTCAGACACTTCATCTGATTTTCCAGGTCGCATACCCATAAAACCCCTAAGGTCCATCAGACCTATCAGGTCCAGAAAATGGCATTTAGAGAAAGCCTTGGTTATTTCACATATTTTTGAGTAAGAGTCAGCGTCTGTGTTATGAAAGGCTTGGACAATCGACTCCTGAATAGAATGTTTGTTTTTCAGGTCATCAATAGCATTTTGTACAAAGGTGTGCATCTGGTGAAAAGGCAGAAAGATGCTGAAGCAGCCTAGAGTCTTTATGACTGGGCTCCTGAGCCATGGTTTGTGGAAAACAGACAGCCGCTGCTGCTGCTGAGCCGGTCAGTCCCAAACAGACCCGTAGGCCATGTCTGGCTGGGTCGTTCTGTTCAACATCCCTGCCGGTACTTTTTAGGTGCCAATCAGCTATTATATCCGGCAGAGGCGCCATTCAACTCTTGCCCAGCTTCAGAACCTTTCGAAATGTCTTACCCAGGGTCTGTCAGTTTGTTCAAGGGCCATGCGCCTGAATCTGAATTACTTGGGCTGGCAAGAAAAGATATATGATAGAAGATATCTGATGTCTCCAGTTCCTTTAGGGACTTTATACTGGCTATTATCATTTAAAATGAGTACAGAAATTAAGTTATATGCTGTTTGGGGTGGATGTGATCAGAAAGGCACTGATGATTCCAAAGATCAGTCAAGAAAACTGTTGGAAAGATGGGCAGAACTCTTTTGGAAACAAGGATTTTTCTTATATTTTAAATGTTTTAAAATGTCTTATGTTTTAAAATTGGACATTTACAAAGATGCTTTTAGATGCTTTATTTTCTAAAGATGCTTTATTTTCATGTTAAAGCAACTGGTCATTTTACTTGGCTACTGAAAATGTATTTTTGTTCACTAATGCTTTAGTGTTTAATTAAGAATTACCTGAATATTTGAGAATTAGTTTCAAGCAGAAAGAGTAATTAGCTCTGCTATTTTGTGAGCTATACAAGCGTGCTGAGCTGTTGGCTCCCATTTATGAGGTCACTAGCATGAGCTAAAGCTGCTGATTTTAAAAACAAGATTTTAGTTCAATGAACTTCGGATGTGGAGAAGAGCGCTTCTTACATCCCTTGCCTCTAGTTAAACCAGTACACCTCGCTATAACCACCTGGCTCTAAGAGCAGAAACGTATGAGCTATGAATGAATTTTCAGAGACAAGAAATTTAAATTTGATAAAGGAAAAGCTGTCATGGAGACAGGATGACCACATCGTACCTAGATTACCTTTATAAAATCAGTATAAAAGCTGATCAGAAAAGAATAAAAGAAAGACCTTGACTTATGGTTGATACCTTAAGCAATGCAAAAAAGGGTCACCTGGAAAAAACGAAACATCTAGCAATACCAGTTTGTGTGGCATTCACACTTTATTTTGCTTTTATTTTATGGCACTGTGTATTTGACCTATAATACTTTTCTCCTCAGCCTTTTAAAAAACAGGCGGATCCGTACAGAGAGAGTCTGTTTCGAACAATTACACATTTCACAAGCAGGGCCCTTCTGCAAGTAGTTCAGAATACTTTTATTCTGTTAGAGCTAATGCACAACCTGTCTGTGCATTAAAGCCACTCCTGAATATTCTCAGAGGAGAGGCCCCTGTTTGAATTTTCAGACGCCGAGACAAAAACTACTTGATTGGATTAACCATTTCAATATGAAAAAAACTACGATTGTTTGCTTTACTCCTATGAATTTGTACATTAATCGTTGTACAAATAGAAGATAGATGTAGATAGAAAAAAATGCTGCATCTTATATTATACACACGCACGAGCGCGCTCACGCACACACTTGAGAATCAACTTGGAAATATTAAGGATAAAATATAAGGATTCAGCCATCCGTTTTGTATTTGACCTATAATACTTATCTCCTCAGCCTTTTAAAAGCAGGCGGCTCCGTACAGAGAGAGTCTGTTTCGAACGATTACACATTTCACAAGCGGGGCCCTTCTGCAAGAATACTGCCCTCTTACCTGTGTCAGAGCTAATGCACAACTTGCCTGCGCTTTTAAACCTTGCTTCTAGTTAAACAAGCACACCTCACTATAGCCTCCTGTGCTTTCTTATAAATCTCCGTTTAAATGCACAAGTGTATTTACAGAGTTTTCCTTTGTCAAAAGGCTCCTAGGTGATAGAAATGAACTAAGCAAAAAATTAAAAATCATATCTGGCCACAGCAAATCCAAAAACACACATGGAATCTGTCTCTCTTGAGCAGTGTGGGGTTACTTTTAAAAATAACTTCATTATATTATACTTACAAAAAGAGTAACCAAATATGTTATATAGTGTAAGGGACAGCAGGCATGGGCTGGCATTTCGACATGTACAGGACATGGTTCATTAGCCTGGGTGCAAGCCCCTATTAAACTTGAGGCATAGGAAGGAATAGAGAGCACGATAACAGGGCTTTTACAGGCAGGAGTGTTAAAAGAGACACAAAGCGTTTGTAACCCGAGACTGCTCCATGTCTTGAAAGGTGATAAATCAAAGTGGAGGTTAGTACATAACCTAAGAGCAGTGAACGAGGGAGTATGGGACTGGCCAGCAGACATCCCTAACCCCCAAACATTCCTGTGAGTACAAACATGCACGCGCAGGGCATCACCCAGCGGGGGATGGGTACTTGAAACGGATGGCAAGCGCTCTGCACGCAGGGTGCTCAGACCGCATCTGCGCCTTGAGGGCGGCAGAAGCGGGCGCGCTGAGCCTGCCAGTTTTGAGAGTCTCAGTGTGTAGGAAGATTGAGAGAGAGCAGGGCCTGCTTGCATGGGCTGCGAAATGCCACTTGGTCTTTCTCTCTGGGAAACCTGCTTCACTGGGAAACCTGATTCGATGTTGCTTTAGGATTTTCTGTGAGATGGAAGATTCAGCAGCTGGATGCTTAGATCTTTCTGTGAAAGTATTTTCAGGGAGATGGGGAAGGTGGCTTGACTTAGATGAAATAAAAAAGGATTACAAGTGATAAACCAAAGGTTAGATAGATATTTTAAATAATAAATACAGGGGTTCTTACCCAAAGCAGGAGAGACTAAAAGGTAACTTGGCCCGACTAGAACGCTGGGACCTTGGTCATAGATTCCATTTCCTGCTCAAGAGTCTTTAGAAAATGCTTTGCTTTTTTATATAGCACTTTCAGAAGTGGCTGGGAAGTGTGGGGAGGCCAGCCATCAGGTGCTGCCTGACCCGGGGGGCCGAATGTCTCCGAGATGGAAAAAGCCTGGAGCTGCAGTTATACAGCAAAGGTTTGATAGATATTTTAATTTCATGTTAATATTAAAGTCATAGATAGAATCGAAGAAAATGCCTCACTTTTTATACAGCACTTTCAGAAGGGCTTTCAGAAGGGAGCACACGTCCTCCGGAGAGAGGACTGGGAAGTGTGAGGAGGCCGGCCGTCAGGTGCTGCCTCACCGGGGGCCGATGCAGGCCATTCAAGCCGGCAGGGTACGGATAGGAACATGTACCGGACTTGTCCAGGGCCAAGGCAGCAACCTGCCTGGACTTGTCGAGGGCCGACCTTGGGCATGTCTGGACTTGTCGAGGTAAAAGCTATAACATGCCTGGGCTTGTTTTTCAGGAGAGGGGGGCTGGGAAGTGGGTGGGGGCAGTGGTGAGTTCAAGGAGGGGGCAGACATCCATCAAACGGCTCTTGACAGTTTCCTGGGGCAAGCAGGTGGGTGTTGGCGGGTTCAAGGAGGAGACAAACATCCATCAAACGGCTTTTGACAGTTTCCTGAACCAATCTGATGCTTGTTGTTGGGGAGAGGGGGGCTGGGAAGTGGGTGGAGGCAGTGGTGAGTTCAAGGAGGGTCAGACATCCATCAAACTGCCCTTGACAGTTTCCTTAGCCAATCAGGTGCAGGGGGCGGGTTCAAGGAGGGGTCAGACATCCATCAAATGGCTCTTGACAGATTCCTTAACCAATCAGGTGCTGGGGGATGGTTCAAGGCGGATTGTGGGCAGGGACAGGGTGTCCTTCACCAATCTGCCACAAGCGGGCTGGGCCGGGTCACATGGGGGGCAGGGGTGGTGGTTTACGGGGTGAGTCTTCCAGTAGGACGTCATAAACAGATGGGGCTTAAGGTCATTAATCATTTTGATTGACAGTTTGACAGAAGGTCCCGGGCTTATACTACTATGGTAGACTTCTTAGATGTAAAACCAGACTGCTCCAGCCACTTGCAGGTGAGCAAGTGATCATGGATCCTATTGAGGATGACCCTAGCAAGGACCTTACCCAGCACCAAGAACTGTGTTAGCTTCCTGTAGTCCAGGCGATCACCCTTCCCTTTCCAGACAGGAATGACAAGTGCCATTTCCCTTCAGATGACACCTGTCTCCCAAATGGAAGCAAAGACTGCTAGCAGTGCAAAGAGGACAGCCTTACCACCAGCCTGGAGAAATTTGCCCTGGATATCACAGATCCCTGCAGCCTTCCCTACCGTCAGTTGGTTCACCACCTGTGCAATCTCATTAAGACTGGGTGGTTCACAGCTAATTGGAGGATTAGCGTCAAGAATTGTGGACCAGGAGATGTCCAACGTCCTAGCCGGAGGATCAGTTTTAAACAGCTGCTCAAAGCAGCCAGCCCAGTGGGCCACAATTGCATCATCAACCATATGGACTGATCCAGCACCTGCCCTGACTACAACTCACTGAGGAACAGATTCGATGTGCGCAATGTAGCGCTGGGCGGTATGACCAAAATTCTATATTATGGTATTTTTCAAAATTACACCAGTTTCATGGTATTCAATGGTATTTCTTTTCTTTGCATGAGTGGATGTTAACCACATTTTCCACTGCAATTACTGCAGTAGACTGGCTAAGAATAACCTATTTCACGGTCATGAGAATTTTTACATTGTACAAAAAAACATTTTAATGTGAACACAAGTATTAATACAGGTTTGCATGGCCCCATAAAGTGATAGTTTTCAAGGGGGTGGCACTAATGAAGAGAAGGAATCACATTGCATGACAGTTGCAGCCAAAATATAGAACCTTTTTATTGAATACATTTTGCAAACACCTTAAACTATAATTTTAACAGCATTTCTTTCAACCATCCAAAGAGGCATTTAGACTTAGCAAAATATCCAGAGGTGCTTGTCAAAAGTTGTTTTGCACTGAACATGTCTTAGAAAAGGAATAAATAGTAAATATTTTTTGTAAACTAACTACACTTTCTGTTAATGTTAACAATCTCTGTCCATTGACATATTAGCTATGTGGATTGTAAGGGCGTTGGTTATCTCGATCCACCGCTTGCATTTGTCATAGCAGTCTCAAGAACTCAAGTGTCCTCTAGCTTTTTCAGTTTTACCTGAGGACATGGAGGGTGCCAATCTTAGTTCCATACATTCATACTCGTACTCATACTCGGCTAAGGTGGTGCAGCAAATTGCTCGTGTTGCTCAGCGACAACTTTAGCTCAACTGTATTTGCAGAAAATAGTTGTTTGGTCCACATCCAACCTTTTAAAACCAAAGTCTCTCCAGATAACTGACACAGCTACTTTTTTCAGCAAAAGTTCTTCTGTGTCATCATGTTCAACTTTATCGTCTGGTACAGCTTCAGTTTTGGAATGTTCTCTGTCCATTTTCACCACTCAATACCTCCACTAACACATGTACTCCATTGCATGTGTGTTTAGCAGTGTAGCAGTAAAAAAAGGTCCCTCCTTAGTTTCCCACTACGCCATGTTCCGAATGTTGTTTAGGCTATTTAAACCAGTGTTGCGGTATAAGAAAAATTCATATCATAACAAAAATAAAAAAAAAAAACGGTTTTTGGTATGAACTGGTATACCTCCCAGCACTAGCATAATGGTTCGATTCTTCTGTAAGCAACCGGGTTCACTAGACCATAAATAGTGTGTCACCTGCTCACAGATTCCTCTACCAAAAGCCCCCTTATCTGCCCATAGAGCTCTCGCAACCATCCTTCTCAGGTCCCAGTACAGACCAAAGTTGTCATCAAGCTGTGCACTGAGACTCCTCTCAATGATACCTAGGGTGCCCACTGAAATGAAACACCTCCAGCACAACTCTAAGCAATCTTCAGGGTCTTGTGGTGGAAGGTCTAATACATAACATAAAGATCAGCAGTAGCACCCAAATCTGTAAGTTCCTTACACAAACTGCATGGAAAGTCATTAGAAAGAGCCTGATCTTGGAGTTTGGCCAGGTCCACCCTCATTCTCCTAGTAGGTGGTACTAGGCACTTCTGTAGACTCTGCAGTTTTGTAAGAGCCTCCAGCGTCTACCCACAAAGATGTGATCAATTTCCTTCATTGCACCACCAGTATTGGAGTATTGGACTCCACTATGTGGCGCTGGAACTAGGATCCAGTGATCTGCGGCCCGCAACGTTTTTCAAGTCCCCATAGGGACCAACACAATCCTCATAGCCAGCCCGGCCAGTGCCAGTGGTCGCACTGAAATCAGGGGAATGTTACCTCACAGGCATCCATCAACCACCGAGCGAAGCTGTGAATAAAACATCTCCCTCACCTCACTGTGGTTGGAACATTCACTGAGACAACAGACAAGGCACCCTGAGAGTGCCTTAATCGGAGTCTCATAATGCACTCGTTGAAATGAGAGACATCGGAAGGACCCAGTTCTACACAGAAATAGCTACTCCCTAAGTATGACAGCTGTCAGAGTGACCAGACCAATAAAAGGTGTACCCACCTACAAAGATCTGGTTAGTCCAAGGTCTGCGCACCTCAGTGAGTGCTGTCACTGAAATGCAGAGTTTACAAAGCTCCTCTGACTGCAGTGGAAGATGATCATGAGGAGCTGCCTCAAACTGGGACACAATTGCTGCTAAGCAGCGGGCAATGCCTCCGCAACACACCAGTTCAGATTCTCAACAGTCCTGACCCCACTGGCTCTCCAGCAGTTTTGAATCTTCCAGGGATGAGGCTCCCAAGGAGTATCCCCCATTCCTTCCTGTGGTCAGCTGCAACATAGCTACTCCTGCAGAGAGCAGAAAGGAGCCCTGTCTGTCGTTTTGAAGCAGTGTGAAGTTTTTTCACGGTGGTTGGGGTGCCAATCCTGCCACCAACCCCCAAGTTTTTCCTAAAAATTGGAAGACCATTAGCAGGGAGGATGCAATTTAATGTCACACCCAGGAAAAATTGTGACTAAAACTAAAATGTAATTTAGTGAGAAGATTAAGACTAAAACTAGAACTTTATTGTCAAAATTAACACTGCCTCATACTGCTACTGCTAAAGACAATTTATTATCTCAGAACTGCCTAAACTGAAACAGCAATCCCTCAAGTTTAGAATCAAACAACTTTGAAGTGAAAAAGGACAAGCTGCAATAACACAGACACAATATGCAGAATACACACACTGCTCAAATCAAACTGCACACTGTAAATCCGGTTTTAGTGCTAACCACAATGTAGACAGGTGTTTGCTGGTCCACATGAGAAGACAGCTGTGCCGGATGATTGGTACTCAGGTCGGTAAATGTGAGATCATTTTCAGTCACATAAATTGACATGGTCTGGAAATAAGATCAGCAACTGTGGTCAGCAAATCTGACATACCCTAATGACTAAACGTCACATAATGTGACATTGGCTTTAGCTTTCATTGTTTCCATTTTCCATAAACATGTAGTTAAGCCTGAATGGCAATGATATACTCTCCTGGTTTCTTGATATGCATATCTAAGTGTCTGACTATGTTAAAGTGTTTTGTTTTCTGTTTTTGAGATATTTTTTGCAACTATTTATACACTACACCTTACAACTATCAAAGAAGAAAAGAGTACTCTAAGAAAGAAAGGATAAGGGGTGTGACAAGCAGAATTTTAGACTTTAAGTGCTCCCTTTCATAAGAAGCAAGTGTACTAGTTCAAGGGATAAGGAAGTAAGCTTTAAAAGGTCAGACAAATGAGCCAACCAGACCAGAGAGAGAGGAAGTCAAAGAAAATTCTTCAAGAAAAAGGTTTAAGCCATTTGAGAGACTGAACATCAATTACAATCAGATTGTATGGTATGGATTGCCACATTCCATTTGCTTTTGTTTATGACACTAATTATTTGAAAGATTAAAACTTTAATTAAAGCTTTTTTTCTTTCTTGAACATGTTGCTACATTCTTACTGACAGGGCCTTGGAAACCAAGTTACTTGCTTAGACAGGTCAATCAAGGAAGATGGAGACAGAAAGCAAGTCAGAGAGAGAGAAAACTGTTTGTACCACTCATTGACGGTGAACTTAATTCACTTTGAGAAAAGTTACATAATTAGATATAGTGAGGCAATACAGAAGAAGCCCACGGAGAAACAGATTACTTGGGTCTTACATGTATGGATGAAGATGCTGAAAGTATGCAGCTGAAGCAATCTGTGTCAGGGCATCATGATGGAGTAACCACAAATCTCAATCTGACAAATCCTGTTAGATGCATACAAAGACACCAGTCAGGTCCTTTAATGGATTGGATTATGATGGTATTGAGGTGTTGCTGGCAGGATAAAAAAAAGATATTGATCTGGAGGACAAGTTGTGGAAGGACCTCAGTGAAGCCATGCAGTGGGCTAGAGAGCACAGGACTTGCAGCCGGGTTTCTACTTTGAAAATGATTGGACCTTACCTTTTGGTAATCCAGAGAAGGAACATTTCTGAAATAATGGTAAAAGTATTTTGCAATGTTAGAAGGGGAAAATAATATTACTATCTAGGAAATTTTTAGTTGTTCAGATACTATTGAAGATTTTGACTTTAATGGCATTACTACTAACGCCCGATAATTGAAGAGTGAAGGCATACAAGGGCAAACCATGCAATAAAAACAGAATGGGCCATCTACAAATTAAAGGTGGTGGATCTTATATCTAGAAAAGACACTGTTGCATAGTCTCCTTCATTATTTTAGAAAAGTATAAGCATATAATGTAAGAGACAGCTAAGTATGAAGATAATGAAGAATGCCAGTAAGTTTGAAAAAAGAAAAAAAGCAAAGTAAAAATGAGGAAAAGGCAACAGGAATTGCCTGAATCCTTAGATTAGGGACTTTGCTGGTGTCCTACCTGAAAGGAAAAGGCAATACAAGGAGACCAATTTCCCGATACATCTCTAAAAAAACAAATTCAGGAATGATGTAGATTCAGATTATGGTAAAATAATAGTATTCCGGAACCTTTAGCTGAGCTGTTTTGTGAATATACTATTCCGGTAGCCTGGCTGCAACTGGAAGGAAAAGTGCCCACTACTAAGGTAAAAAATGGGTGTTTTAGAATTAATGTTAGAAAAAATACAGAAAATTGAACACAGAGGAGCTGGTGAGCTTGGATGGCTATGTTAAGAGAATACAAGAAATGAGTATTTTGCAAATTTGCTTGTGTGTCATTGTTTTGAAAACGCTAATGCAAGAGCCAGTAAGAAGAAAAGGGTACAACAATTAGCAGTTCATTTGATCGAAGCAGAACAAGGGGGAAAAGTTCCCTGTTTCATATTCAAAATTGTATGTTGTAGTTCAAAGCATATTAGATTTAGAATATTCAAAGTAGCCATGTTGCAGTACAGTAACAGCTATTTAAAGAAATGGGCATGTAGGTAGCAATTCACAATACGTATTAAGACGGACAGTTTACAGGCCTCGATAGCCAGTTAGCTATTGCGGTAGAGCAGTGTTGTGACTATGTTAGCATGTATTAAAAATAATTCAGTGTGAATTCAGTGAAGTTGAATGGGTATTTTTTACAGAATTCAATCAACTATTTAAGTTGTAGTTAGTCATGTAAGGCAAGCTGCAAAAGTAGCAAGCTCTTCACTCAACGACAAACCATTAAAGCTGGTTATTCCTGTTGCACCTCAAGGCCAGGTTTTATCTGCATGTGTGTAGAAGCTTCACCTTTTGAAAGTGATTTGATACCCAGAGACCTGACTGGCAGTATGTTGAAACAACATGTTAAAAAAAGAGGTGATGCAGAATATAACAAGAAGATCAAACATATGTGACTAAAAGTAGTTTCTACAGTGGTTTTACTCCACATATAGGGCTGATTTCCAGACGTACATATGATACTATGTGGAATACTGCATATTATGAGTGGGGAAAAGACTTGACTCTTTTTGTTTGGCTATTAAAGAAAGCAGTTACTTGCTGTATACTAGACAGTTTAATATGAAAAATGGTGCAGACAGCCAGGAAGGAGAGGACAAAGTTGTTTTCTTCTTTTTTTGCCTGATCTTTTACTAGAATGTTTGTATCAGTTTTGTGTGTTTTTAGTGAATTATGGGTGATGCAGCTGCAAAATAATGAGGTCCTTAGCTGAAATATGTGGGGCTGAAATTTGACTACACTCTGTTACAGACTGGAAATTAATAGTGGCAGCAACAGAGATGGTAAAGTGCATGTTGGAAATCATATAATTACTTTAACATCAGGCCAGAATGACGATGAAAATAGTGGCCAAGTGTTTCCAGTCTGTGACCAAAGCAAAGTTTGGGTGTTGACACAAGGCTGACAGCCAAGAAAAGAACAATGATGGACATAAATTACTTTATCATTTTCCTTTTTGCAGTCCCGCCTACAGAGTGCACTAAAATGAAAAAGGCAAAAAGAATGATAATGACAAAGAAATGGAGAAGAGCTGATGAAACGAAATGAAAAAAATACCTTTGGGATTTGAATAAGTGAAAATCCACAAGTCATATAATAATGGTACTTTTATAATGGTAATTGTGTTAAGAATGCAGGGTAGTTGAGCATAGAATAATTTAAGTACAGTAACTTAGTGTTCCAGAAGGTGGAAAGAATCGAAACGTAAAGGCAACATTTCTTAGCTCAGTATATCTTGTGGGTAATCATTACTAGGTGTAATTAATTCTATCAGTACAGCATAAATATATAGCAAACTTGAGGACTTTGAGTAAGCAGGTGCAGTTTGTACAATTACAGAATGGAAGGGCTCTGATGGTTGGATTTATGGATTCTAATTATGAAAAATACAGAAGCCCTGCTGTGGTCAGCTGTTGTACAAGCACAGGACCAGTGAACCAACTTTGAACTGAGGTGTTTTGCCCAGCAGGTAGCTTTTTCTGTAGTATTTCAATAATCAACAAATCCCAAAGGTGCACCACAAGGAGTGCTGGGTCAAGTCCATAGCCTTTAAATTTAAAACTGGGAGAATGATGAAAATTACTGGAAAAGGCTAGTGACAGACAGAGTTACACCACATGTAGATAAACAGTTCAATACAACTGTGTGATTAGTAGATAGACACAGGACCAGGGTGACATTTGATAAAAAATACTATAGACTGTGTGAGAGGCATTTCATAAGATATAGAGTGGCATAAGGCCAGTTTGGTGGGAAGAATGGACTTGCCTCCTTCTGAACCTCCAGTCTTAATGACTAATTACATTAAGATCTTGCGAAAGTTAAAGAAGAAGGAACAGAAGCAGGCCAAAAAGTAGATAAAAGTCATTCTTTATCTAGTACAGGAACACATCCAAGTCATTTAGATAGCTTCTGAGATTAGGAAGACACTGACACATTACTGGAATTTCTTTGGAAACTGGTCACATACAGCAAGTGATATACTGCACAAATTGTCATACCCAGTTGTGATCACATGAAAAAAATCATGGCTGCAAGTTGAGGCAGCACCTCTGAATGACTAAGTCTGTTCAAAACTAAAAAAAAAAAAAAATCAACTAACTGCTACAGTAGATGAATGGCCATGCTCATATAGACTTTCTACAGCCAGTTACCAAGAGGTAGAGTGTCAGGGCTGGTTTATACTTCACGCTCAGAACACATATGCACACACATCATGGCTGCCACTCATTCCCAGCATTCATTTGATGCATCCTCTGAGCATGTTCACAGAAATTAATGAGATGCATGTGCAAGATACAGTACCAACCAAAAAAAATAAAAATCGGGGGTGGATAATGAATTAGAATTAGAATTAGAACAATTTAGACGAGAACAGGCCATTCAGCCCAACAAAGCTCGCCAGTCCTATCCACTTGCTTCCTCCAAGAAAACATCAAGTCGAGTTTTGAAAGTCCCTAACGTCTTACTGTCTACCACACTACTTGGTAACTTATTCCAAGTGTCTATCGTTCTTTGTGTAAAGAAAAACTTCCTAATGTTTGTGCGAAATTTACCCTTAACAAGTTTCCAACTGTGTCCCCGTGTTCTTGATGAGCTCATTTTAAAATACAAGTCTCGATCCACTGTACTAATTCCCTTCATAATTTTAAACACTTCAATCATGTCACCTCTTAATCTTCTTTTGCTTAAACTGTAAAGGCCCAGCTCTTTTAATCTTTCCTCATAATTCAACCCCTGTAGACCTGGAATCAGCCTAGTCGCTCTTCTCTGGACCTTTTCTAGTGCTGCTATGTCCTTTTGTAGCCTGGAGACCAAAACTGCACACAGTACTCAAGATGAGGCCTCACCAGTGCATTATAAAGGTTGAGCATAACCTCCTTGGACTTGTACTCCACAGATCGTGCTATATAACCTAACATTCTGTTAGCCTTCTTAATGGCTTCTGAACACTGTTTGGAAGTTGATAGCTTGGAGTCCACTATGACTCCTAAATCCTTCTCATAAGGTGTACTCTCGATTTTTCGACCGCCCATTGTGTATTCAAACCTAATATTTTTACTTCCTATGTGTAATACTTTACATTTACTGACATTAAATTTCATCTGCCACAAATCTGCCCAAGCCTGTATGCTATCCAAGTCCTTCTGTAATGATATAACGGATTCCAAATTATCTGCTAATCCACCTATCTTGGTATCATCTGCAAACTTAACCAGCTTGTTACTTATATTCCTATCTAAATCATTTATATATATTAAAAATAGCAGCGCCCTAGCACTGACCCCTGTGGAACACCACTCTTAACATCGCCAGTTCTGATGAGGTTCCTCGCACCATCACCCTCTGCTTCCTGTGTCTGAGCCAATTCTGCACCCATCTAAAAACATCACCCTGAATTCCCACTTCTTTTAACTTGATGCCCAACCTCTCATGTGGCACCTTATCAAATGCTTTCTGAAAGTCCAGATAAATAATATCATAAGCTCCACTTTGATCGTATCCTTTTGTTGCCTCCTCATAGAATTCCAACATGTTAGTAAAACACGACCTCCCCTTCTGAACCCATGCTGACTGTTCAGAATAACTCCTGTCCTTGTCATGTGTTGCTCAATCTTATCCTTAATAATTCCTTCCATTAATTTTCCTGTGATGCTTGTTAAGCTTACTGGCCTATAGTTGCTTGGATCTGCCCTGTCACCCTTTTTATATAATGGGATGATATTTGCCATTTTCCAGTCCTTTGGAATCTCTCCAGTGCACAGTGACTTCCTAAAAATATGTGTCAAGGGTTTATATATGTACTCACTAGCCTCCTTAAGAACACGAGGATAAATATTATCTGGGCCTGGTGATTTGTTTGATTTCATCTTATTTAATCTGAGCAGCACTTCTCCCTCTACAATTTCCAAATCCCTCAGTACCTCCTTAGTAGTTGTGTTTACCTCTGGCAGGTTATCCACTTGCTCACTTGTAAACACCTCAGAAAAATGTAAGTTTAGGGCATCTGCTATTTCATTGTCTGTATCTTTTAATTCCCTTTACTATTCCTGATGAACTTGACCTCCTCCTTAACTGTTCTTTTACTACTAAAATACTGAAAGAATCTCTTGGGGTCTTCTTTCCCCTTATCTGCTATATTCCTCTCCAACTGTCTTTTAGCCTCTCTGATATCCTTCTTAATGGTTGCCCTCATTTTCTCATACGCTACGGTTCTCTTTGCAGTCATTAGTCTTATATGCCTTATACAGCAGTTTTTCCTTTGCAACTTCTTTTTAAATCTTTATTAATCCATCGTGGAGATTTTTTAGTTTCCTATTACTTCCAAATTTAGGTATGTATCTGTCCTGCATTACATGTAAAACATTTTAAACCTGTTCCACTGCTCCTCGACTGTCTCCACATTTAAAAGCTTATCCCAGTCTATCCTACTTAGACTTTGTCGCATCTGCTCAAAATTAGCCCTACTAAAGTTCAACTTAACAATTTTAGTCTTTGCATCTGTACTCTTACAAAATACTGAGAATTGTATTACATTATGGTCACTTGACCCTAGTGGTTCAATCACCTCTACACCCTCAATTCTATCCTGATTATTACAGAATACTAAATCCAGATAGGCTTCACCCCTTGTTGGTGCTTTAACATGCTGTGTTAAAAACAGTCGCTGATTACTTCTAAAACTCCTGCTCTTGTGCTCCTCCATCTGTAAGGTTATCCCAGTTAATATTTGGATAATTAAAGTCCCCATGACTATAATATCCCCTGTAAACTTGCCTTTTGATATTACTAAAAGATGTGTGTTGAAATTACTGTCTGAATTGGGTGGTCTATAACACACTCCTAAAATGAGACCTTTTCCCTAATATTTTCCAGGCGAAGCCACATGTCCTCACTAAGATGGGGCTCATCATCCAACTGAAGATGACTTACATTTAATTCCTGTTTGGCATAAACAGCAACCCCACCTCCTTTTCTGTTCTGTCTATCCTTCCTAAAAATGTGTATCCCTCTATGTTACACTCATCCCCATCTTTGTTATTTAGCCAGGTTTCCGTTATTGCTATAATATCATAATTGTGCTCTGCTACATACAACTCCAACTCACTTACCTTATTTTTGATACTTCTAGCATTAAGGCAAGCTATTTTTAATGTGTTAATCCTTCTATCTTTACGTGTTTGCTTAAAATTTACATTACTATGCATTTTTATTTCTACACCATTGTTTGTTCTTCCATGTATAGATCTAAATCTGGCCTGTCCTAAACTCCCTGCCCCCCCATTCCCTAGTTTAAACAATCCTCGACTAGCCTACACATACGCCTCCCCAATACATTGGTGCCCCTCCGGTTCAGATGTAACCCGTCTAGGCGGAACAGGTCCCATCTGTTCCAAAAGGAGTCCCAATGCCCCATAAACCTATACCCTTCTACCCTGCACCAAGATTTGAGCCACGCTAAGCCTTCTAATCTCCTCAATCTTACCTGGACTGGCGCGTGGCACAGGCAGAACTTCGGAGAAGACTACCTTGTCAGTTCTGCTCCTCAGCTTGGTACCTAACTCTTTGAATTTGGATCGCAGAACTGACAGACTACCCTTATGTATGTCATTTGTTCCAACGTGGACAATGACAACTGGATCCACCCGCTCTGGCCAAGAGCCTATCCACCCTTCCAGGAGGTCTCCCACCTGTGCTCCCGGAAGGCAACACACCGTCTGAGACTCTCTCTCTCTGGAGCACACCTGCGCTTCAATCCCCCTAATGATTGAGTCCCCAACTATCACTACCTCTCTCTTTTTGGGAACTGGTTTTGAGGTGGCCCGTTGGGGCTCCTCAACCCTGCCTACCACCTCAGAATTATCAGAGTCACCGTCCAGCTCCGCCAGGACATGATAACGGTTAGACACTTCTAATTCTGGGGTTGATGCCCCCGGACAGTGTGCACCCTTTACCTTACGCCTTGCGACCGTGACCCACCTATTCCTACCTGTCTGGTCTGGAATCTCCTCCCGCGCCACCTTAGGGGTGCACACTATCTCTCTAAAGGACACCTGGGCCAAGTCCGCCAATTCTCTATTACAACGCAGGTCAGCCAACTCCTCCTCCAGTTCAGCGACCCTGAGCTCGAGGTGCTGGATCAGCTGGCATCTCTTGCAGATGTAGCCCTCATAGACAACTGGCTCTTCCAAACCATCATCTAAAAGTCCAACATCCAACAGGACTTGCATTGCACTGGCCTCATTATTAAAATTTGATTTGGGATTACTAAGCTGCCTTAACTATATATTTTTTTTTTCTTTCTTAAAATTAAATTTCTTCTTAACTTAAATGGTAACACTAAGATCTGCTACAGATATTTTACACCTTTTCCCCTTAAGCTCCTGTACTGTTCTCCCTCTCAGCTGCCTGCTGTTTGCCTTTTTATGAGGTTAACTTTACTTTTCTCTGTCTCTTCTAGCTTTGCGCTCTTCTTACTTATAAGCTCTTCACTCGCACTGTTTGTATTCCCCCGTATTAATGAACCAATACGCTGTCGCCCACTTAACTGTTCTGCCTCTGGACGGCTAAGGACTGTTTAATCTAAAATAAACACATAAATAAAACTTTACTACCTTATTTGCTCCTTGTGCCTGAACGGTGTCTTAACGCAGGCCGCTTACCTGCGCACTACTGAGTTTCCACCTTTTACTGCTTTGAAGTCAGCCGCGGCCTTTTTTTCTTTTCCTTTAAACTAAGGAATCGCTGTTACGACGACGCGGTTATTTATTTACAAATGCCGATATCAGGGTGTAGTGTGTTCAAGTAAATAACATGTGACAGCAAGATCCGACAGGATCAATGTGTGTGCGTAAATGTCACATATAAACCCGACCTAAAGGGGATTAGAATTATGCTCAGGAATGAAGAGAAATTAACTAAACTAAGGATTACACAAAAATGCATTTGTTTTCTGAAACTTGCTTTGCTAATGTTCTTTTGCTGCTGTTTCACTTTGTTTCTCTGTATTTCAAATATCTGGTATTAATTATCTGTACATTGTCTTTATAGGATGAGTTTTCACTGGTTAAAGAGGCATTCTGTTGCCATATATACTAAATGAAAAATGTTGCAAAATCTGATACCTTGTAAATTCAGATTTTTCATGATTTGTTTTATAAAAGCTGAGGAAAACCCACAGTTGTGGATCGGTAATAGATAGATAGATAGATAGATAGATAGATAGATAGATACTTTATTAATCCCAAGGGGAAATTCACATAATCCAGCAGCAGTATTATGTAATGAATTATCATGTGTCTTTTGTTCTTTTTTGATTATGATTTATTCTATTTTGTGACTTTTTACTCTGCTTATTCACCAATCTTTAATTTTTATATTGGGACTTTGCTTTTCGGATTACATGTTTTTGAAGGCTTTGCATCTGTACCTTTGTGTTCCTTGAAACTTATTTTTGTTCAACAGAGCTTTTGTTAAAATAAATCTGTTTATAAAGATTTTTCATCTCCCTATTGATATTAACTGGAGTTTAACAGCCTTCACCCCTTTAGTGGGCATGTCAAGTATCTGTAGGACTTAAGTGCTTGTTCATACTGTCAAGTTTTTATGGTATGGCCTGCCAAATTCTATTTGCATTTATTTATGACACTATTTGAAAGATTAATGATTATTAAGCCTTTATTCTTGCTTGTATGTCTTGCTTTATTCTGACCACCCAGGCCTGAGAAACCAAACGTTTTGCTCAACTAGGTCAATCAAGGGAGGGGGAAACAGAAAGCTCCTAAAAAATAAGCTACAGTGATAGTCATAGCTGGGTCTAGTACAGGAGAAGGATATGTGCATTTGAGAAAGATATTTATGTTTTAAAGCAAGGTGTCTCCAAAACCCTTTCCCATGATAAAACAGTACATATTTCTGAAAAACTGTCATAAAGGGTTGTTATATGTGTGTGCATGGGAGACTGCTTAAAGGCTTGATGATGGTAATTCTCCATTGAGACAGAAGGTGGCACTGTGTAATAACAATCTCCGTTTTCCTCCCTCTGCAGATAGGAAGGTTGATGGCTTTCCACCTCCGACATCACTTCTGGGGTCAGTCCACCTGGACTCTCCTCTTCCTCCCAGAATGCTTCATAACCCGAAAAGCCACAATCATGGGAGTTCAACCTGAATTGAATGGAAGGCTTATTTTGCATTTTACACGTGTTTTCTTTAAAATCATTTTGCAATGATACGAGGTTGGACGCAAAATTCCCCAAAACTCTAAAATTGTCTGGCTTTCTCATTACAGGTCTTATAAAGTATAGATAATCAATAACTTTCTTAAACACTGTAGAATAGATGTTATCTGGTCCTGGCAATTTATTTGATATCAACCTATTTATTTCAAGTGGAAGTTCACTCTCTTTAATTACCAAACTGTTTAGTGTCTCCTTAATACTACATGTAGATACTGTGAGATTTCTTCATACATGAAAACTGTACAAAACTATTATTTTCCTTCTTCGTATATTTTAGTAGCAAAATACCCGCGCTTCGCAGCAGAGAAATAGTGTGTTAAAGAAGTAATGAAAAAGAAAAGGAAACATTCTGAAAATAATGTAACATGATTGTCAATGTAATTGTTTTGTCACTGTTGTGAGTGATGAGTGTTGTTGTCATATATATATATATATATATATATATATACACACACATATACACATATATATATATATATACACACATACACATATATATATATACACACATACACATATATATACATACACATATATATATATACATACATATATATATCTATACTAATAAAAGGCAAAGCCCTCACTCACTCACTCACTCACTCACTCACTCACTGACTCATCACTAATTCTCCAACTTCCCGTGTAGGTAGAAGGCTGAAATTTGGCAGGCTCATTCCTTACAGCTTACTTACAAAAGTTGGGCAGGTTTCATTTCAAATTCTACGCCTAATGGTCATAACTGGAAGGTATTTTTCTCCATTAACTGTAATGGAGTTGAGCTGGAATGACGTGGGGGGGCGGAGTTCCGTGTGACATCATCACGCCTCCCACGTAATCACGTGAACTGATTGTCAACGCGGTCGCGTAGAAAACCAGGAAGACCTCCAAAAAGCGCTTAAGAAAACATGCATTATATAATTGAGAAGGCAGCGAAAAACAATAAGAAGCGAGCGAGTGACATATACTACCATATTCATGAGTGTTGCTGCCTCGGAAAGAAAGAAAGGTGTAAACCTAAACTTTAAATTAAGTTCATAGACAGGCTACCGCTGGCGTTTCACATGCCCACAGGTAATGCGGGATACAAGTTTAATGAGAGGACGCAGGATATAAGCGAGTTTTGATCACTTTGTAACTAAGTTAAAATTGTAGGTGAAGGGGTGTGCTTATGCAAATTCCGAGACTGTGTTTGTGGGGGATTGACAGTTAAGGCGGGTGGGGGAGTCACGTCATCATCTCCCCTCCCATTCATCTAATTTCGGTCTGAGCTGAGCTCATGGCTAATGCCGTCTTTCGAAGCAACTTCGTCAGACTGCCACCAAATACTCACAGAAAAATCCACAAGTTAATACACACGCTATCTCTCGAGTTTCTCCACACTGAATCCTCCAGGCACTACTTACAAAAGGTCACATTGACAATCGTGTTACGTTATTTTTAAAATCTTTCCTTTTCTTAGCACAAGCACAGCTGAGAAGCTTCGATGCATGTGCTCCATAACGCTGCTAAAAAATAATGCATTTAATCACACTTTGCATTACAAGCAAAGGGAGCTTTTGTCAATGCATGATTTCCTGGTACACGGATTACATTGATCAGCGCATCCCGATTCATTTTACCCTCGCACCACCTTAGTTTGAGAAGAAGTCTGAAAAAATATGAGGTTAACACAGAAAAACATCACCAATTCAAGCTTTATGAATAATCGATTCGCCATCAATAATTGTTTTGGTAAAGCCATCCTCCTTCCATTTTATAATTTTTCCCGCCAATAGCCATGATTAAATGAACGGTAAATAAAGTAAGAGCAAAGCGAGGGTGACTTATTTAGGCAGGCATATATATGACAGCAACACTCATGACAATGTCAATCATGTTACGTTATTATTAAAATGTTTCCTTTTCTTTTTCATTACTTCTTTAACACACTACTTCTCCGCTGCGGTAGCGGGATTTTGCTATATATATAATATATGAATGACCTCCAAAGAGCGCTGAGACTTTTGATATCATGAACGTGTCTGCAAAAACTGTGGTCTCCTGCCCAGCAAAAGTTGAGCAGCCAGCGCTGCATAGCTGTGCCGCCTTTGAGACGCTGACTGCGCTTCTGCCTTACGTCAAAGTGAGCACTTTTAATTTTTTCATCCTCCCCCTGCGCTATAGCCCAGACAAGTGCAAACACGGGACCCCTTTTCTACACCACGGAAAAATAATATTAAGGCGATTCACACTTTCTTTTGCACGTATACGATTATGAGGTCATCACCTCGGATTATGAAGACACACACACACACACACACGAGTGGAGGACTGACAGTGCCATCACAGCTGATTAATGGCGGGGACGTCTCACCAGTCTACACAAGACCCACCGAGACTGTCCCCAAAAGGCGATCATAACGTCAGCGAACACATCTCTCTATACTATATAAAAAGAAAAGGCAACTTTCCTTTCTTTACACCTTTTATCCCAAACCAAAGCCTTTCTCTCTTAACAGTACAGAGGACACAAAACTAATTTTCTTTAAATGCCGGTAAGGCACATTACCAGAGGCACAAATTTGAACGTTCACATAGAAAATGTAATTTCTATAACACAGCCGTCGTGTAGCGCCTTTCAAAAGGGATCTACTACCGAGAGATGATCCATATATATTTTAGCTGCTGTTAGTTACTTACCTGTTGTGTTACACAGTCTTTAAAATGTAGTTTACCCGCAACCACTCCAGTAGGGCTCAATGTACCTGTACTTCTTAAAACGTTAATGTTTTACTGTTTAATAACTTATAGACTATATTTTATTTTTCCCTTGCACTCAGTGACTAAACCTATACATACACATATAGACACATTCAAACATACACACAAGTATATATATGTGTATATATATGTATGTATATACACACACACCCACACCCCTATCTACATTATATATATATATATATATATATATATATATATATATATATATATATATATACACACACATATATATAATTTGTGTGTGTATGTATGTATGTGTGTGTATATATGATGTAGATAGGTATGTATATATATGTGTATATGTATGTATGTATGTATGTATGTATGTATGTATGTATGTATGTATGTATATATATATATATATATATATATATATATATATATATATATATATAACAGCAGCAATCCAAGCTTTGAGAAAACAGTAAAAAGGAGGCGTGTCAGACGTCGTGGGTACATTTTCTGATGCAGCAACCGAAAACAACTTTGTGACGCTGCCGCCAAATACACAAAACAATTACTTTGACAATCATGTTACATTATTTTTAAAATGTTTCCTTTTCTTTTCATAACCTTAAACACATGACATTGCTGCTTGAAGCTGGTATTTTATATATATATATATATATATATATATATATATATATATATATATATATATATATATATATATATATATATCACGACACTCATAACAGTGACAAAACAATTACATTGACAATCATGTTACGCTATTTTCAAAATGTTTCCTCTTCCCTTCTTTAACACACTACTTCTCCGCCTGCCAAGCACGTAGTATATATATATATATATATATATATATATATATATATATATATATATATATATATATATATATATATATATATATATATATATATATATATACATAGATAGATAGATAGAACAACACTCATATCAATGACAAAACAATTACATTAACAATCATGTTACGCTATTTTTAAAATTTTTCCTTTTCTTTTCGTACCTTCTTTAACACACTATCTCCAAGTGAAGCTGGTATTCTGCTAGTATATATATATATATATATATATATATATATATATATATATATATATATATATATATATATATACATATATATACATACATACATACACACACACACACACACACACACATATATATAAACATATATATACATATGCATACATATCTACACATATACATATACACACACACAAATATATATATAGAGAGAGAGAGAGAGAGAGAGAGATATATAGATATATATATACATACATACACTCTTTGGGGTGCGAGCAACTGTTGCTGGGGGTGGCAGAATCCATCAAGGAAGAAAAATGAAAAACATTATTTGTACAAAATCTTAATTTATTTATCCATTCCTAAATAATGAAATGGTCAGGCTATTTCGTATCAGTGCAATACGCTGTTTGTTAAAACGTATGACTCCCATTCTTGCGTGCAAGTCTGCGTGGATATTATGAACTTATCTGTTAAAGATCTATTTAAATTTTAAATATAAGGAATTTTTATTTAGTCGAAGAAATATCTTTGGTAGGAATGGAAGTTAAATGTAGGCATCATTGCATACATGTTTCTTCACCATACAAATGTAAAGAGTAAATTCGCCTTACATTCCAACCAAAGATATTTGTGTCGACTAAATCAGGGGTGTCAAACTCAACTGCACAGGGGGCCAAAATCAAAAACACACTTTAGGTTGCAGGCTGAACAGGTTAAACATTTATTGAACACACTAAAACTAGACTTTTAAAACTTTAAAAATTTAACTTTTTTGAACATAAATATGAATAAAAACAGACAGGAATATTATTCCGGAATAAATCAACTCAAACCTTAAATAACTTATAATATTTTGCTCTCCATAAAAATATATCCTGTCAAAATTATACCAATTCAAATATGAACATGCTGCATAACAAAACCTGGAAATATAAATAAAATGTGTTATTTTCAGCAATAACAAATCAAATCATTCAGTTGTCTTTGCTCATATGTCATTTTATCAGAGCTGGACGCCTGGCATCTTTTTTTGGCAACAAGTTTGTTTATGTTTGGTGTGAGGTTCTGTGTTGTGGAGATTCTCAGGATGGACTGTAGGTGCTCATCAGTGAGGCGACTCCTGTGTGCTGTTCTGTTAGACTTCATCACTGAGAAGAGCTTCTCACACAGATATGTGCTACCAAACATGCACAAGGTTCGAGCCGCATGTAGACGGAGCTGGAGCATTTCTGCGCGAATGGAGTGAATAAACTGTGCGGGCCCTGCAGTATCGTACTTTGCCTTCAGTGTGCCATTACACTGCAGCTCAATCACCTCCATCTGAATCTGCACAGGTGCAGTTTCGACATCGACAGCAAATGGGTTGCGAAACAACTCAAAATTCTTTTTTTGTTCTTTAAAGTCACCAAAGCGCCATGCAAACTCAGTGCACAGTGCGCTCAGTTTATCAGCAAAGTGCGTATTTGGGAACGCCATTGTGCCGACTTGGTTCAACATTACTTGGCAACAGGGAAAGTGGGGCAAGTTGCACTGGTGCATTTGTGTCTCCCATAAAAGCAGCTTCACTTGAAATCACTTTTTTTAAAAACGTCTGCTGAAGTGTCAGATTCTTCTTTAACTCTTCTGCTTTCTGTATCTTGTGCATTGCATTCAGGTCTTTCAGGTTATCCTGATGTTTTGTCTCATAGTGCCGTCTTAGATTAAATTCTGTAATTACACATTAGCTCCACAAATGAGACACACGGGTTTACCGGCAATATCAGTGAACATATACTCAGCCTCCCTTCGGTTTTTAAAGGCTCCATTTTCAGAATCAACTTTTCTCTTTGGCATTGTGTGAGCTAGCTTCGCAATAACTTGCAGCATCATAAGCTAGACTTGATTAACATGGTAAGTGTTCGGCAAGGCAGCTGAAGCACTGCATTATGGGATCTGTAGTTTATTGTGTTACCAGCACTTCATATCCCCGGGCCATTAATAACAATAATATATAAAATGATCTCGCAGGCCAGATATAATTACAAGCTGGGCCGAATGTGGCCCGAGGGCCTTGAGTTCGACACATATGGACTAAATAGAACTTGAAAAGATATATTTTTTCGAATGTGATCGCGCAATTCAGATCGAGTTAACGCGCACTACATCGGGCCCGTGTGCTATTGTGGTTTTGCCTGCATGCTTCAATAAGTCACCCTCCCCTCGCTCTTACTTTTTTACTGTTCATCTAATGAATACACCGAGTATGGCTTTACCAAAACAATTATTGATGGCGAATCGATTATTCATAAAGCTTCAATTTGTGATCTGTTTTTCTGTGTTAACCTCATATTTTTTCATACTTCTTCTCAAACCATAAAGGTGTGCGAGGGTAAAATGAATCGTGAAGCGCTGATCAATGTAATCGGTGTACCATGAAATCATGCACTGACAGAAGTTCCCATTTGCTTGTATTGCAAAGTGTGATTAAATGCGTGATTTTTTAACGCGTTATGGAGCATATGCATCAAAGCTTCTCAGCTGTGCTTGTGCTAAGAAAAGGAAAGATTTTAAAAATAACGTAACACGATTGTCAATGTAACCTTTTGTAAGTAGTGCCTGGAGGATTCAGTGTGGAGAAACTGTAGAGACAGCGTGTGTATTAACTTGTGGATTTTTCTGTGAGTATTTGGTGGCAGCATCACAAAGTCACTTCCGTAACACTGCGTGCGTTAGCTGTGGAGCTCAGCTCAGAGCGAAATGAGGTGAATGGGAGGGGAGATGATGACGTGACTCCCCCACCCGCCTTAACTGTCAATCCCCCACAAACACAGTCTCTCGGAATTTGCATAAGCACATCCCTTCACGTGCAATTTTAACTTAGTTACAAAGTGATTAAAACTCTCGTTTATATCCTGCATCCTCTCATTAAACTTGTATCCCGCATTACCCGTGGGCAGCACTCATGAATATGGTTGTATATGTCTCTCGCTCGCTTTTTATTATTTCGCTGCCTTCTCGATTATATAATGCAGGTTTTCTTCAGCGCTTTTTGGAGCTCTTCCTGGTTTTCTACGCACTTCGTTGACAGTCAGTTCACGTGATTACATGGGAGGCGTGATGATGTCACACAAAACTCCGCCCCCACTGCTTTCGAGCTCAACTCCATTACAATAAATAGAGAAAAATAGCTTCCAGTTATGACCATTACGCGTAGAATTTCGAAATTAACCTGCCCAACTTTTGTAAGGAAGCTGTAAGGAATGAGCCTGCCAAATTTCAGCCTTCTACCTACACGGGAACTTGGAGAATTAGTGATGAGTCAGTGAGTGAGTCAGTCAGTTAGTGAGGGCTTTGCCTTTTATTAGTATAGATTCTACCCTCACTTTTTTTGATACTCTTCACCTTCTCTTGACTGTTTTTTTGTACCAAAATATTGCAAATGGGCCAAACTTTTGTATTTTCCTCAGTTTTTCACTCTAATTTTAGCTTTCATAACATCCTTTTTAGTTGTTGTTCTTAATGCTAGCAGAAGAGGTTTTTTTTCTGTTGTACACATTACACAACTGCTTTTTATTTTTTGTAGCTTACCACAAAGTTGATTTTTTATTTTAATTTTCTAATGCTTCTATATTGTGGGAATGAACTGGTACTTTATTGTATGTAATATACTTTTAAATATGTCCTACTGTTTAAAATTGTTCTCTGTACTGAAAACTTTGTCCCAGTTTGTCTTTTTTATATTTTACCTAGTTTTCAATTTTAAAATAAAAGGCCATAAAATGCTTTAAAAAGTATGGCTCCAGCCTACACCAAACAGCTGCTGCTGTAGTTCTCTGTGAACCAAGTACTACTTTAGGCCACAAGACAGTGGTTATCTTCCCATCGTTAAAACTACAAGTGTACGATTTTAGGGCCATCGGTTAAGTTTTAGAACAAGATATCAATAAAACCAAATATGCACCAAAAAGCCTTTACCTTTCAATCCAACTTTTTTTAACGAAAGTAGGGATTCATAATGTGTGTCAAGCAAGAATGGCTTCCTGCACAAAAAACTGCACATGCTCAACATGGTGTGAAAATTAAAAAGGTGGAGATGGGTTGACCTTTCTGTAACACAGCTCAAATACAAAGCAGTTTTTATAATAATAATTATAAATTGCTATGTGGTAGTTGCACCCTGGGTGACATTACTATCAATGACAGCATCAAGCCTGGTCCTCCACTAATGTTAAGACCACAATAACAAAGACCAGGACCCGTATTTATCAAATGTCTCAGAAAATATTCGTAAGAATTATACTAAAAGTTACACTACAGTAGTATAAGAATTTGTCCTACCTCAGCATAGGACATAAGAAGTTTTTACAAAGCATTGTAGTCCTAGTACCAGTGAGGAGAAGGATGGTACATCTGAGAATGAATGACGTCTGATAATTACACTGAGGCTTCACCACAAAGATACTAATAATAATAATATAACAGTAATCAAAGAAGAAGAAGGAGGAGGAAAACATAATAAGGTAGGATATTGTGTCAAGCTGCATATAATTGTTGCAACTTTGTACCATTATTAATAACACTGCAATGAAAAACAAGATGCAAAGACTGACAGACAGACACACACAACAAATGAGAGTAATGGCAAATAAGTAGGTTGATTTAACAATGACTACTCCATGGATTTCCCCCTTTGCACCCAATGTTTGTTGGGATAACCTCTCGCATTCCCATAATTCTACTCAGGGTAAAATAGGTTTAGCAATTAGTAGAGAGGCATAATATATCGGGAACTGTATTGTTATCAGCTGACAACATTGAAATCGGTCAGAAGTGTACATTTTAACCAATACAGCCAACCAATATAATTCGGGCTTGTCAACACTATCAGTTCACTAAATAATTTTTTCATTGTTCGGCGAGACAGACATTAAGTTGCAGAAAAACGTGCATGCAAGCATAAACACCATGAGGTTTCCTAGTTTTGCTGACAGGAGCATTACACAGGTTGTTTATTCATTAGGCAGATATCATTAGTAAAGTAGCATGTCAGCCATGTGGTCATATTTTTCTGTGAAAAAGGAAGAGGAGTTGCTATCTACTCTACCTGCAAAAATGAGATAATGCGAGGAGGTTACAGAATTAAATATTTCAATAAAAAAAAAATTACCCATCTGAAGAGCCACCATAACGAATTATACACTGAATTTCTAGCAGCTAATACTACCAAAAAGAAAGTTAAATCAGATGCTATCGGAGTCACTAACGGTAGCCTCATAAAAACGTACAGACGTTTCTTCAAGATAGCGCCAGAGCTAAAGGTATAAGTACCAAAATAATGGAAATGATCGCACTTGATGACCAACCTTTTTCCCTAGTTGAGGACGAGGGATTTACTCGGTTACTATATCATTTAGAACCTTGGTACATTCTTCTAAGCCAGCGATACTTTGCAGATGTCTCACTGCCTATATTATATGATGTGATTGCTACTCGTATCCACAAGCTTTTAAGAAACAATGCCACCAGTATTAGCTTCCCTACAGAGATGTGGAGCTCAGAGGTCAGCCCCATGAGCGTGTTGAGTCTAACGGCACACTGGATTGATGACAATTTCGAGTCAAAAAGAGTTGTGCTTCACTACAATGCTCGCAAAATGGCAAAAGCTATGGAAGAAAATGGCATTAAAAGTTTAAGCTGCAAGGCTCACACTTTCCAGCTTGCTGTAAATGAAGGTTTATTGATCCAGAGAAGCATCTCCAACTCTGTTGCCATTGGGAGGGGAATAGTTACTCATTTTAAGCACTCACAGCAAGTTATGTCGCAGCTGAGATAAATACAAACAGACCTTGGTACCTCAACAAGAATACTTCTGCAGGACATCCCTACTTGTTGGAACAACACATATGCTGAAAAGTCTGGTTGATCAGAAGCACACTCCAGCTTTGTATGGTGCTGAATATGAGCTTCCTGCCCCTCTCACAGTGCATCAGTGGGAGCTTGTGCAAAACATGATTGTTCTACTCAAACCCTCTCGAACACATTAACGGCATCACCTCGCTTTTTGTCAGGGTTTTACAATTTATGTTTGCCAGATTGCCTACAAAACTGTTATTACAGCAGTGCAGTTTTTGGATTTTTCCATTTTAGAAAGTCGAGTCACATTGGAAAATTAGTGGAGGAATTTAATTTAGTGGGCACTTAGCAAAAAGGAGGAACAGGCTCACCTGAATGCTAGAATGCAGCTTCAAATTTTGCACCTGGTGAAGGTAAAGGTTTGTCAACTTTTTTTTTTTTCAGCTGAATGACTAACTAACTATCTCAGTGAGCCCCCCATCTCCAGAAATAACTGCGCTCTCCAGTACTGGAAAAGCAATGCAGCCCATTTCCCAACCTTGGCCAAAGTAGCAATCAAGCACCTATCGGCACCTTGTACGAGTGTAGACAGTGAGCGCCTTTTTTCAGCTGTGTCAAATATAGTAGATGAAAAGAGAAACAGGCTTGCTGATAAAAATGGTAGAAATGCTTCTTTATGTAAAGAAAAACCCAGAGTTACTGGCCTCATTGTACCTTTTATTTTTGTTTTAATTAAAGTAATATATATCTGACTATAGCACAAGGAATATGCATTCTTTTTTTGTTAATATACCCAATGCCATGTCATGTAAAGGCATGGTGTCTTGATATACTTAAGTTACCCAGAATGTATATGTTAAGCAGATTTTTGTACATGACCTGGAGTATTTTTTTTTTTTTTTTTAAGAGACGAACCATATCTTGCTCTTTGTCCCCCCCGAACACTGGCTGCTTATATAGCAAAGAAGAGCATACAATTCAGCAACATAATAAAATTTCATCTCTGTTTCACATGCTACGGTTGTTTCTTTGATAATTCATAATATATTTTCAGCATACCTAAAACATTCAAGCCTGAAATAAATAAAAAATAAATAAATATCGGCCATTGGTTATTGGTATTGACAAAGAAGGACAAAAACATTGGTTATTGTTATTGCCCAGAATTTCCATATCGAAGCATCACTAGAAAATAGATTGTTATGCCAACAGAAAACGTCTGGTAAAGTTACAATTTTACCAAAATAGCCACAGTTATTCTTATGCTGTTTCTGATGTCATGTTTACTACTCCAATGTCTCTATGGTTTCCACTCTCTGTGATCTCCCCTTATCTTAGGCTAGGCTCTTTTATCCAAAGCCTCAGGACGCTGTGCCTATCTTCTTGAACCTTCCCAAGCTTGTAAAATATAACAAATGTTCTGGGGTTTGTGGAATGCAAAGCTCAGTGTACCTATGTAATATACTACTGTTAGCTTTGCTTATCTTCAGGGTAGTTTTCTAGCTATACAATAGAGTCTGCAATCACGACAACAGTTAAGTTGATAATGTGATGTCGCTTGTGATTCACATACTGTATGTGTGCTGATCCACACTTGGAGCAGTGATCTTTATAAGCATGCTGATTTGCATGAATGCAGCTTGTTTTAACATTACCTAACGTGAGGTTGTGGGAAATGTGTAAGCCTGCATATTAGCTTAACTGTTGTAAGGTGTATAATGTTTGGTGTAAACTTTGAGGAATGGTTGGATTTGACGTACATAAATCATCACTATTACAAAGCTACATTTTACATGTAATGCTACTAGCACTTTCATTTTGGTAACAGCACTTTGTTTCTCCACATAGATGGAGCAGTCACATCACATATAAACTTTGTACAAATATTAATCCATCTTTGTCAAATTGATATCTTAAGAGCTTATTGTTTAATATAGTTGCATTTCCAAAACATTTAGCCTTTCCTAGGATGTGTCTACCATTCTCTGCTTGAACAAAATCTTCTGGCAGCTCTTAGCAAGTCAGAACAGTTCACAAGCTTTCCTAAATCAGGGGTGGAGTTAGGAGTAATTTTCTAACATAAGAAAACTGATAAAGAGATTTTTGAGCTAGTTAAGACCCTATTACTACTCTGAGATGCTTGATAAATACAGACACAGACACCTGTTTAGGGCAGTTTAGTTAATGAACCAGCCTGTTAGTGCTAATGAAACATGAAAGACCCCTCATGTAGTCATGGTATAATATGGACCTCAGCATATTGACTTTAAACCATCTCCATCTTCCTCACCAATTTTCACCATTCCTAATTTATCGTCAGTTTTCATTTTCCAAACAGATGCATCAGGGTGGGAGCAGTGTAGGCTCAGATCATCAACAGACAGGAGACAGAAACTACTAAACAAAGAAATTAGATATGTTGCTGTGGAGATAGAAGTCTGGGCTTCTAAACAGGCTGTAGCTCAACTCAGGTACTGCATCTTAGGTTTGGAGTTCATCCTGTTAACTTGTTATGACCATCTACAAATAATGATTGCCAATGAGGATGTGAATGCCCAGGTCTCCAGGTGGTTTTAAGACCTACAGTTTAGTTAAGTCTAAATACTATAAGCATAAAATATAATCTTCAATAGTCTTGAAATATTAAGATAGTAAACCTAGGGAATGGTGTTAAAGTGACCCTGGATAAGCATAGTAAACCCTAATGCAATAATAACAATAAACTAAGGGTATGATGTTAAACAGTCTCCTTTAAAATAGTTTATATATATATATATATATATATATATATATATATATATATATATATATATATATATATATATATATATATATATATATATATATATATATATATATATATACACTCAAAAAAAAACGTCCCTTTTCAGGACTGTGTATTTCAACAATAATGTTTTAAAAATCCAAATAACTTTACAGATCTTCATTGTAAAGGGTTTAAACAATGTTTTCCATGCATGTTCAATTAACCATAATCAATTAATTAACATGTACCTGTGGAATGGTCGTTAAGACCTTAACAGCTTACAGAAAGTAGGCATTTAAGGTCACAGTTCTAAAAACGCAGGACACTAAAGAGACTTGTCTACAGACTGTGAAAAACACCCAAAGAAAGATGCCCAGGGTCCCTGCTCATCTGCGTGTACGTGCATTAGGCATGCTGCAGGGAGGCATGAGGACTGCTGATGTGGCTAGGGCAATAAATTGCCATGTCCGCACTGTGAGACACCTAAGACAGCGCTACAGGGAGACAAGAAGGACAGCTGATCATCCTCGCAGTGGAAGACCACGTGTAACAACACCTGCACAGGATCGGTACATCCGAATATCACACCTGCGTGACAGGTACAGGATGGCCACAACAACTGCCCGAGTCACACCAGGAACACACAATCCCTCCATCAGTGCTCAGACTGTCTGCAATAGGCTGAGATAGGCTGGACTGAGGGCTTGTAGGCCTGTTGTAAGGCAGGTCCTTACCAGACATCACCAGCAACAATGCCGCCTATGGGCACAAATCCACCTTCGCTGGACCAGACAGGAGTGGCAAAAAGTGCTCTTCACTGATGAGTCACGGTTTTGTCTCACCAGGGGTGATGGACGGATTCGTGTTTATCGTCGAAGGAATTGAGCACGTCCTGGGACCTGTTAGATCGCAGGGGTGAGGGCTAGGGCCATTTCCCCAGAAATGTCCAGGAACTTGCAGGTGCCTTGGTGGAAGAGTGGGGCAACATCTCACAGCAAGAACTGACAAATCTGGTCCAGTCCATGAGGAGGAGATGCACTGCAGTACTTCAAGCAGCTGGTGGCCACACCAGATACTGACTGGTACTTTTGATTTTGAGCCTCCCTTCATTCAGGCACACATTGTGAAACATTTTTAGTTTATGCCTTATGGTGTTGACTCTTTTAGTGTTCATACAAATATTTACACATTAAGTTTACTGAAAGTAAAAACAGTTGAAAGTCAGAGGGCGTTTCTTTTTTTTTTGCTGAGTATATATATATACTGTATATTATATATATATATATATACTGTATATTATATATATATATATATACTGTATATTATATATATATATATATATATATATATATATATATATATATATATATATATATATATATATATATATATATATATAAATAAATAAATAAATAAAAACTACAGTAGAGTCTCGCTTATCCGACATAAACGGCCCGGCAGAACGAACGTCGGATATGCGAAAATGTCGAATAATGGGAGGTGTTAAAAAAAAGCCTATTAAAACGTCAAACGATGTTATAATTTTACACATTACGAACCCCGGTTCATGAATGTCTCTGGACACGTACAAATCGGGTTATGACCAAAAAGTTCAAACTTTTGCATCTGTTCACGACCACACACCAGGTATACGAATGAGCCAGTTTCCTTTTCGGTTTGTGCACGGCGATGATTTCCGCACGTGTTCAGTCTCTCCTTGTGCATTCCCTGTGCAGCAAGAGAGAGAGAGAGAGCATGAGAGAGACACAGACAGACAGACAGACAGACACACACACACACACACGCGAGAAAGACACAGGCGCACGCACACATGTGCGTGAGAGAGAAACAGGTGTGTACACACACACACACACACACACACACGCACGAGAGAGAGAGAGAGAGAGAGAGAGACAGGCACACATGCGAGAGAGAGACACAGGCGTGCGTACACATGCACGCACACACGAGAGAGACACAGGCGCACACACACGCGAGCGAGCGAGAGGGACATAGGTGCACACACACGCGAGAGAGAGAGAGAGAGAGAGAGAGAGAGAGAGAGAGAGACAGGCGCACACACACACATGCCAGAGAGGGCTGGCCACATAACCCACTGTAATCATGTTTTACAACAAAACAGAAAAATTTAACTGAACAAATGTGTGCGTGAGAGAGAAACAGGCGTGTACACACACACACACGAGAGAGAGACAGGCACACATGCGAGAGAGACACAGGCGCACACACACGCGAGCGAGAGAGACACATGCGCGCGCACACACACACACACGCCAGAGAGGGCTGGCCACATAACCCACTGTAATCATGTTTTACAACAAAACAGAAGAATTTAATTGAACAAATGAACTTAGCAACTAAAAATAGACTATTCTCATCCTCGCAACTTACAGTTCTTGTTGCTGATTGATCCATTTTTTTTTTTTTTGTGAGGTGGGATGTCGGATAATACAGAATGTTGGATAAGCATGACTCTACTGTACTTTAATTTCTTCCACACATACGTGTGTAATTGTAATTAAAACATAAGTGGCTGAGAAGAGAAAAGGATGTATAATTATGGTACCCGTATCGTTGCAAGTGGATCAGACAGCAAGTAATATCTTCTTGCCATGCCATGACAGGATGCAACTCACTACTGTATTTAAAAAAAGTGACGGGATCCGCTTTCTTAATTCCTTTTCTGCTTCCTCCATGGAGGAGAAGATGTAATATTTGTCTTGAATATCTACTTTCAGTTTGGCAGGATACAAGAGGATGTATCTGATATCGGCTTTCTGTACCAACTGTTTAATGTTGTAAAAAGCTGCACGTTTAGCAGATGTTGAGGGTGAGAAATCAAGGAAAATACGAATGTTGTTATTTTCAAATATAATCTCTTGTTTGTGTTTGAGAAGTGCCATTACATTAAGCTTAAATTGTAATCTCTCCCACAAAAGCTTTTTAAATGTATACTGTATACAGTGCATCCGGAAAGTATTCACAGCACATCACTTTTTCCACATTTTGTTATATTACAGCCTTATTCCAAAATGGATTCAATACATTTTTTTCCTCAGAATTCTACACACAACACCCCATAAGGACAACACGAAAAAAAAGTTTACTTGAGATTTTTGCAAATTTATTAAAAATAAAAAAAATGAGAAATCACATGTACATAAGTATTCACAGCCTTTGCCATGAAGCTCAAAATTGAGCTCAGGTGCATCCTGTTTCCCCTGATCATCCTTGAAATGTTTCTGCAGCTTAATTGGAGTCCACCTGTGGTAAACAGTTGATTGGACATGATTTGGAAAGGCACATACCTGTCTATATAAAAATGTCCCAATGAACACAGTGGCCTCCATCATCTGTAAATGGAAGAAGTTCGAAACCACCAGGACTCTTCCTAGAGCTGGCCAGCCATCTAAACTGAACGCTCGGGGGAGAGGGGCCTTAGTCAGGGAGGTGACCAAGAACCCAATGTTCACTCTGTCAGAGCTCCAGAGGTCCACTGTGGAGAGAGGACAACTGTCCAGAAAGACAACCATCTCTGCAGCAATCCACCAATCAGGCCTGTATGGTACAGTGGTCAGACAGAAGCCACTCCTTAGTAAAAGGCACATGGCATTCCGCCTGGAGTTTGCCAAAAGGCACCTGAAGGACTCTCAGACCATGGGAAACAAAATTCTCTGGTCTGATGAGACAAAGATTGGTGTGAATGCCAAGCATCCCGTTTGGAGGAAACCAGGCACCGCTCATCACCAGGCCAATACCATCCCTACAGTGAAGCATGGTGGTGACAGCATCATGCTGTGGGGATGTTTTTCAGCGGCAGGAACTGGGAGACTAGTCAGGATAAAGGGAAAGATGACTGCAGCAATTTACAGAGACATACTGGATGAAAACCTGCTCCAAAGCACTCTTGACCTCAGACTGGGGCGGCAGATCATCTTACAGCAGGACAACGGCCCTAAGCACACAGCCAAGATATCAAAGGAGTGGCTTCAGGACAACTCTGTGAATGTCCTTGAGTGGCTCAGCCAGAGCCCAGATTTGAATCCAATTGAACATCTCTAGACAGATCTTAAAATGGCTGTGCACTGACGCTTCCCATCCAACCTGATGGAACTTGAGAGGTGCTGCAAAGAGGAATGGGCGAGACTGGCCAAGGATTGGTGTGCCAAGCTTGTGGCATTACATTCAAAAAGACTTGAGGCTGTAATTGCTGCCAAAGGTGCATCGACAAAGTATTGAGCAAAGGCTGTGAATACTTATGTACATGTGATTTCTCAGTTTTTTTATTTTTAATAAATTTGCAAAACCTCAAGTAAACATTTTTCATGTTGTCATTATGGGGTGTTGTGTGTAGAATTCTGAGGAAAAAAATGAATTTAATCCACTTTGGAATAAGGCTGTAACATAACAAAATGTGGAAAAAGTGATGCGCTGTGAATACTTTCCGGATGCACTGTAGCTTTGGAAAGTTTTATAAAATTACCTCAACCCCTGAAAAGAACATTTCAGAAAGGATACACTAGCAAAAAAATAAATTTATTGTGCAGTAAATATAAGCAACTAGCAAAATACCCGCGCTTCGCAGCGGAGAAGTAGTGTGTTAAAGAAGCAATGAAAAGAAAAGGAAACATTTTGAAAATAACGTAACCTGATTGTCAATGTAATTGTTTTGTCACTGTTGTGAGTGATGAGTGTTGTTGTCATATATATATATATATATTTACACACACACACACACATAAACATATATATATATATATATACATACATATATATCTATATATATACACACATATATACACACATATACATACATACACATATATACACACAAATATATATATATATATATATATACATACATACACACACACATATATAAACATATATATACATATACATACATATCTACATATATACACACACAGCTATTTCAGTATCAGTGCAATACGCTGTTTGTTAAAATGGTTGACTCCGCTCTTACGTGCAATAACAAATCAAATCATTCAGTTGTCTTTGCTCATATGTCATTTTAGAGCTGGACGCCTGGCATCTTTTTTTGGCCACAAGTTCGTTTCTGTTTGGTGTGAGGTTCTGTGTTGTGGAGATTCTCAGGATGGATTGCAGGTGCTCATCAGTGAGGCGACTCCTGTGTGCTGTTTTGTTAGTCTTTATCACTGAGAAGAGCTTCTCACACAGATATGTGCTACCAAACATGCACAAGGTTCAAGCCGCATGTAGACGGACTTTTTTTGTTCATCAAAGTCACCAAAGCGCCGTGCAAACTCAGTGCGTAGTGCGCTCAGTTTATCAGCAAAGTGCGTATTTGGGAACACCGTAGTGACGACTTGGTTTAACAGTACTTGGCAACAGGGAAAGTGGGGCAAGGTGAACTGGTGCATTTGTGTCTCCCATAAAAGCAGCTTCACTTGAAATCACTTTGTGATTGTGCACGGGTTGAAACGTCCGCTGAAGTGTCAGATTCTTATTTAATTATGCTGTTTTCTGTATCTTCTGAATTGCATTCAGGTTACCCTGATGCAAGGCAGCTGAAGCGCTGCATTATGGGATCTGTAGTTTATTGTGTTACCAGCGCTTCATATACCCGGGCCATTAATAACAATAATACAGTATATAAAATGATCTCGCGGGCCGGATATAATTACACGCCGGGCCGGATGTGGCCCGCGACCCTTGAGTTTGACACATATGGACTAAATAGAACTTGAAAAGATATGTTTTTTCAAATGTGATCGCAATTCAGATAGAGTTGACGCCACTACAGCCTGCATGCCTCAATGAGTCATCCTCCCCTCACTCTTACTTTTTTACCGTTCATCTAATGAATACACTGAGTATGGCTTTACCAAAACAATCATTGATGGCGAATAAAGGATCCATTATTCAAGTATGTAGAGCGGGATATATATATATATATATACATATATATATATATCCGCGTATCGCAGCGGAGAAGTAGTGTGTTAAAAAAGGTAGAAAAAGAAAAGGGAACATTTTAAAAATAACGTAACATGACTGTCATTATACAGTATTTGTTTTGTGAGTGTTACTGAGTGTTGCTGTCATCAAGGATTTGATTATCATTGTTTCTTTCAATCAGGTTCGTATTTGTAGGATGTGTTGTGTTCAAGTTACATTCCGTGTTTGTCAATCGTTGTAAAGATGACAGGTTTCATTCATCGATTCGTTTCTTACTGCATCAATAAACAGCTCGTCTTCTTCTTTATCTGAGACCTGACACACTGCATGCACGGGTTTTTTTACACTGTCTTCCTTTAGCGGGACATTGACTTTTCCACCGTGTGCTTTGTTTCCGCAGTAGCTGGATTTATGAATATGCTTATCAGACGCTTCATATTTTTTGCTGCCTTTTCAATTGTGTAATTCGGTTTTTGTTCAGCGCTTTGGATCTGTTGCCTTTTATCTGTGCACTGCGTCAGTTCACGTGAGCCACTCAGTGTACATGCATCAAAGGTTCCCAGCTGTGCTGGTGCCATCTCGTGCTATGTCCATGGCTGTATTTAATGTTACCTTAGTCCTGGCACTTAAAACTTTCTCTCGCAGTTTCGCTGAGTTTGTGTCAAACACCACCCTGACCATCTCATCTTCCTCTCCATAAGCACAGTCCTTCACCCGTGAATATTTACCCGTGGCAGTTTGCTATTGGATTGCCGCTGACGGACGGCCTTATATGGGCAGGCACTAAATTACAAACGCCAGCGGCAGCCTGTCTATGAACTTAATTTAAAGTGTAGGTTTACATTGTGCTTTGTTTCCGAAGTAGCAGAACTCATCAATATGGTTGTATATGTCACTCGCTCGCTTCTTATTGTTTCGCTGCCTTCTCAATTATATAATGCATGTTTGCTTAAGCGCTTTTTTGAGCTCTTCCTGGTTTTCTATGTACTGCGTGATTACGTGGGAGGCGTGACGATGTCACACGAAACTCCGCCCCCACGGCGTTGAAGCTCATCTCCATTACAGTAAATGGAGAAAAACTGCTTCCAGTTATGACCATTACGCGTAGAATTTCGATATAAAACCTGCCCAACTTTTGTAAGGAAGCTGTAAGGAATGAACCTGCCAAATTTCAGCCTTCCACCCACACGGGAAGTTGGAGAATTAGTGATGAGTCAGTGAGTGAGTCAGTGAGTGAGTGAGGGCTTTGCCTTTTATTAGTATAGATAATTATTACAACATTCTGATTTACGCTTTAAGCGATTATGCAAACGTGATTTTTGTTGTATTTACGTATTTACACAGAGCTTTCACATATATACCCAAATGTAAATATTTTAGTTTATACAGTGAGTATTATATACTATACGAACTGTGAAACAGGCCCTTTTCAAATTGGAACCAGTGTGGGTTGTAATGTAAATATACAAAGACAAACCAGAAAACGAGATTTGAGGTTAATGCCTGGCACAACTTTCCAGAATATTTCTGGGTACAAAGAGAAAGAAACAGAAAAAGTGGTTTATATGGAGTTGTTGCATTTATTGGGCAAATGCTGTAAATAACATGTGAAAAAGATGACACTGAGTTCATGGTTTCTCTTTGAGGAAGAGAAAACATTATTATTTAACTCACAGATATCAAGGACTGTGTTTTGAGTTGATCATGCTGCAGAGAGCTATATGATTTGTTCCTCATTTATGCAGAAAAGGAGTTGGGCTGTGTGCACAGCATTAAGGGACTAACTTTTATCATTTATAGGAAAGGCTGACCTCTGATACTATCAGAAGACCCTGTGAAGAATGTAAGATCTTTATGGACTATAAGAATATTTAAATTGATTCTAAGTGTGTATAATTAGAAGGGTGTATTCCTTGGGAATGCAAATGGCTGTTTGTTTCATGTTTTTGGACATTCCAGTATGTCATAAATTAAGATTTAACCTTAAGCTATGTATAACCTCAGAATGAACTGCTAGGGTTTTTTTTCCTTTTCTAGGATATAAAAGAGAGAACAGGTTTACTTTAGATATTCTGCTAAAACCCAAATCAGTTGACTGAGTTGGAAAGAGGCAGTCTCACATTCTCTCTACTCACCAAGAATTAAGAATAAAGAAATTATTTTTACTTTAATTGGGTTTAAGTTCTTCCGTTGTTTTCGACTTCAGCGCACAGTTTTGGCCAACGTGGCAGAGACGCCAGCGACTCCTTGAGCAGGATCGTCCAGAGGACCGGTAAAAGGACCGACACCGGCCGGGTCGGGAGGACCAGATCCGGAAAAAGTTAGGACTGGCCTGCCTCGGCGACTCCTGCATGGGGAATCCTTGACCTCCTCTGATTCTTCCTGAAAGTCGAGTAAACTGGGAACTTCCAGGCGGGAGGAAAAATTCTTGGTGAGTAGACCGAGGGAGTCCGACCGGGGAAAAGAAACCAGGCAGTGAGTGGACCGGAATGTATAGATAAGCTCTCGGAAATAAAACAGTGTAAAGATTATGAATGTTAAGGACATGAGTTAGTACACTCCCTAGGAAATGAAGAAGTCTCTTAGAGGCTTAAAAGTAAAATAAAGGAAGGGAGTGGGAAGAATAGATAAATAACTGAACATTTCGTGATCGGGAAAAAGCACTGTTGCGGGAGGGCGAGACTCTTTGCTCTAACGGTCTGGTTATATTCTGAACTCAACGGGTCACTCAGGGAAATGATCACCTAAACAGCGGTAACCAGCGGCCTTCGGGTGAAACTGTCAGTCCGCTAATCAGGTTGATCGTCCCGGTGGACCGGGAACAGGAGGGACCGGGAGTGAAGCGACAATTGAGGCTGGTTTAGCAAAAGAGTGCGGAAAACTCACTGACCATGGGGAAAACTAATAGCAAACCGGTTAAAACTCCTTTGGGAAACAGAAAGCATGAATCAACGTACTCATCTGTGACTGAATAAAGACTAATTGATTGAACTATTCCTGTCTTCCTCGGGTGTTACTTCCACTGTTTATTTGGCACCTGAACAGTTTCCTTCGTGTTGGAGAACCCGAGTGAAGGTGCGAATTGCAGACAGGAATAAGATCGGTGACCGCTGAGTACAATTGCTTTACCGTCCGGGAGAGGTACTGGGACGTAACGATTAGAGCGCCTCTTGGAATGAGACGGAGTCTTAAGGAGACTTATAATTAGAAGGAGAGGTGGAAATTTAATAAAAGGGAAAGTACCTCCGGTCGGAATTCGCTAAAGAAAGAGATTGAAAAACAGGGTGTGAATGAGGAGCCTCTGTTCGGATTATTGTTTTCGGAAAACATACTAAGGAAAAAAAAGCGGCTCTCCAAGACACTACATAGAACAGAAAACAGGGTTAGATTTAAAAAAAAAAATTGTAAACGGTGGAATGAACAGAGCAGGGGCAGGTGGCCAGTAGAAGGCTCTGGTGATATGAGTGAACTACAGGAAGTTAGGTAGATTGTATATAGAAAAGCACGAGGGTGCTCTAGTCGAGAAAATGGAAATGTTTTAATAGATGGGAATTGATAATTAAAGATAGAGCCCTGAAAGCGATGCAGAAGTGCAATGAGGGACTGCAAAGCCAAATTAAACTTATTGCAGAAAAGAAAAGTTGTCTTGATAATGCAAGAACTGTCCCAAAAGTCCGGATGAAAGAAGGAAGAATAAGTAAATATAATATAAATAAAAAGAAGAAGAGATTATACCTTGATTTAGCGTCAGCATGCGTGTCCACTCCCTTTGAGGACAATAGTCCATCACCACCCCTTGGGCAGCTTGAGGAATTAATGAGGGAGAGGAAGAAGATGGTCCCGATGATTTTTAAAATGAACAGTTTCAGCCAGAGAGGATGAAGAGCGGGAAAGGGATACCTAATAAGCCCGATTCTGACCCTCAGGGTCAAAAACATGAATATGAAAGGATGGAATTTCAAGCACCATTAATACAAGTGCCCTTTCCGCAATATAATGTACAACAGCCTGACTCAGATTAAAACTGTCCCACCTTCATGGTGCAAAGAAACTGGGACCTGCAAGAATTAAAAGAGGTGGTGCAGGAATTGCTGAACCAGTTCATGACAATGAAGAAACAATTAGATGACATATATAAGCCAAATACTGCAGAATGGATTCAGGTCCTTAGAAGGAAAGCTCATTTCAGGCTGAAATGATGTGAGAGTGCAATGGACAGAGACTCTGGGACGACAGCGGGTTGATAGTGGCCAGTTCAGTGTTCAGTGGACAGTTACAGCACAAATAAAAGCAAAATATATCAGCCCTCTAATGCCCAGTGAACTTTGACAAGACTTGATGGTCCGCCTGTGCCTTTGCATTTCAGTTACAAATAAGGAGTGAAGGTTGCATCAGAACAGCACACCGCCTTGCACTGACCACCACCATTACATGCTTGTATGCTGCCTTGATTGTTCATGTTTGACTCAAAACAGCAAAAAATCTCTGCTGTCCTGGGTTCCTCTTGGATTACAGTATTCAAAATCATTTTACTGTATTGCATGATTTTTGGACTGTATTATGATGAAGTTTGACTTGGACTTTTCAGCTGCTGTTTTCAGAAAAAGACTATTTGCCTAACGAACTGTTATATCTCAGCAAAACTGGCTGGAGCAGTATTTCTCTTTTACAACAATGCTTTTCTTCTGGAGTGGTTTTACCACATATCCTGATTGCTAAATCCTCTCGTTTTCAGTGGCATAATGTGAGACAATTGGTAATAGCATGTCCAGAAGGGGAGGATTGGGAGTATGTGGGACCTAACATTTAGTTCACCCAGATAGATCTGTTAAGAAAATAGCAGTAGAACTAGTTGTACCTGTAACCCGATCCGTTCTGTCATTTATCTTTCACTTCTCCACCTAAACCCATGCTGTTTACCCTTAAAATTTTTAGTTAGATTTGCTCCACTAATCTCTCTGGGTACAAGGGAAATAATATTTTGTCTGAATAGCTCATGCTGAACCCTTGGTCATTTTCCCAAAGTCATCCTTCCGTTTACATTGTGCACAATTCTTATTTCGTTTGAGGCTGGACTGGTATTACAATTGTTTATGCTGATTTAGTTAAGCGGGGTGCTATTATTCCGATCCAATACTTTCCTATTCTTCCAGTTAGAAAGCATATGATTCATGACGATTCATTCAGGACCTCCAGCGGAGTCAATGCTGCTATACACCCTAGGACTCCTATAGTCTCAAACCTTCCACTATTCTCTGTACTGTCCCGCCACTGCTATGTGGTTTTCTGTTACTGATCTTATGAATGCTTTCTTTTCAATTACTGTACACCCTGAGTCTCAGTTCTGGTTCGCATTCACTTTTAAAGGGAAGCATTGGACCTGAACTGTGATGCCGCAGGGATATACAGAGGCTCTGTGTGCATGCGTGCGAGTGTGTGTATGGACAAGAATTAGAAAAGATAAAAAATTGAAAGGTTATTGGCCAAAGGGGGGTGGTGTCCTGGTGTAATATGTAGATGAGTTGCTTTCATGTTCTGAGGCTCAGGAATAATGCGAAGAAGACACAAAGGCTTTGTTGGTTTTCCTAGCGGAAATAGGGCACAAAGTGTTCCGGAAAAAGTTGCAACGGTTTGAAAGAAAAATGAAATACCTGAGTCATGATTTGACTTCAGGGAATGTGCACAGTCTGCAAGACGGCAAGTTATGTCTGTTCTTGGAATGTTATGATATTGATATTGCCGGCAATGGGTTAAAAAAGATTTTTTTTTTTGCTGAAAAGCACAGCCACTCCAAGAATTAGCGACCTCTTCTAATTTGGTTTTGACTGATAAAATTTCATGGATGGAGCAGGCTGAGAAGGCTTTAACTGATATAAACTAAATTTTGATGTCTCGCCTGCGTTAAAGAGTTCCGGACTACGGTAGTCTCGTCCTTTCACTCTGTTTGTGGACGAGAAAGGGGGGTGTATGACTGCAGTATTAACTCAACAACAAGGAAATAGACAATGACCGGTCACATACTATTCTAAAAAAAAAAAAAAAAAAAAATTAACAAATAAAACTGGATCCAGTGGCCGCTACAATCCCGGCCTGTTTGAAAGCAGCTGATGCAATAACAGAGGCCATATTAGCATGCTCAGATGTTGTTCTCATGAGTTTATTAACTGTTAAGGTACCACATGCTGTACATTCCATCTTAGTACAGACAAAAACATCTCATTTGACAGGTGCGCTTGCGGTAGTGAAGTGTCAAGCTCACAAGGGGAAGATGTGGGCAAAGAAAGCCGCCCAGGATCCAACTTCACCACTAACTTCTTTATTTCTATTACAGAAGGAGGAACAAGAGTCACACAAGGATGCAGTACTATCTCTATGAACTGTAGCAACGGAAAAGGAGATAAAGACGTTGCAGAAAGAGGGATCAGATAAAGCTCTGAAAGGAATTTAGATCCATCCATTAACTAAACATCCTTTTTTCCCAAAAGCTTTCTTTCTAGGAATTGCAAAGGCTGCGCATGGTTTGGCCCACCCTTCCAGAAGATGCAATGATGGCACAGGTGCAACAATACTGTCACGCCCGGGGTTTTTCTAACTTTGCTGATCAGTTCTGTAAGAGGTCTACATTATGGCAAAGATTTAATGTAGGAAAAGGCTTGCAGGTTTGCGTAGTGCCTTACAGAGAGTGCATGAACAAGTGAGGGAAACATGGTGAACTACCTCACTACTGTAAGGGCAATACACTATTAAAATGTGCTCTGTACCCTGTCAAATGTCACTATTGCAAGATGCTCAACTCTAAATCCAGCTACCTTACTTCCCACTGAGGGAGAGGGGGAACCAAATAACTGCCAGGATGAGATAACAAAGGTCCTAAACCTAGTCCGGACCTCCAGGAAACTCTACTAGAAACAGGAGAAATTCTTTATGAGGATGGCTGTTCCTTGGGATTGGACGACAGAACACTCTCCACCAGTTATGCAGTGGTCAAGGAAGACCACTTACTTGAAGCAAACTGAATTTCTTCTAGTTTAAGTGCACAAGCAGCTGAGCTAATAGCTCTCACTCGAGCTTGCCAGTTGTCTGAAAGAAAAGTCATAACCATTTACACAGATTCCAGATCTGCCTTTGGAGTCTTCCATGATCATGGGGCATTATGGAAATTAAGGGATTCAAAACCAGTACTGGTAAGCCCATACAACACCAGAAATTAGTGGAATCCCTTCTAAAGCTATAACAGAACCATCAAAACTGGCAATAGTTAAATGCAAGCCCATTACTGGGAAACAAAACCCCAGTCAGCCAAGGAAATGAACTGGCTGACCATTTGCTAAACAGGCCGCCTGTAATAACACACCAGTCTTTATTCCAACAGAAGGATGACAAAGACCTGATCATCAAATTATTTCTTTACAGAGCGCTACCCCTGACCGAGAAAGGATAAAGTGATCCAGAGAAGGATCCCTCTCTGCTGGGTCTGGACCCATAAGCAAACTAACAAACCTTTCCTCCCAAAGGCTTCTTTTCCAGGAATGGCAAATTCTCACACGGCCTGGATCATGCAGGAAAAGACGCTATGACTCAGGAAGTCGAGCGACATTGGGAAACCACAGGTTCTCTACATATGCTGAACAATTCTGCTGACGATGCACTATGCCAAAGGTTTAATGTAGGTAAAGGTACTCAGGTAAGCCCGCTGTCACTCCTAACCCAATGGGTCCCTTTGAACACCTCCAAATGGATTTCATTGAGTTAACACCGTCTAAAGGCTACCATTGCTTGGTAATTGTCGATGTGTTCTCCGATGGGTGGAAGTTTTCTCTAAACATGCAGATGCAAAAACTGTGGCTAAAGCTTTAATAAAAGAAATCATTCCAAGATGGGGAATATCACAGAAACTGCATACCGATAATGGAACCCACTTTGTGAATTCTGTAATAAATGAGCTGACTACTTGGCTCTAGATAAATGTGCATCATTACTGCAAATACCATCCTCAAAGTGGAGGTATTGTAGAAAGGTGCAATGGTACCCTAAAATCAAAATTGGCAAAAATCTGTGAGCAGACAAACTTAACCTGGCCAGATGCTCTATCCCTGGCCTTGATGGGGTTGAGAGGAAGGACACATCGCAGTTGGGACTGTCGCCATTTAAAATTGTAACTGGATGCCCCATACCTGTTGGCATGGTTATCGGAAATGTTACTCTGCATACTGTGAACAATGATCTTCTCTCTAGTCTTGCAGGTCTCCGAGCTTCCCTGAAGGAAGTCCACAAACAAGTTAACAAGGCTTGGCAGACCAGTCCCCTACTGATGAAGTTCCAGATTCCCCTTGGAACCTAGATACTGGTCAGAGACACCGAAGGAAATATTGGCATCAACCTAGCTGGAGGGGAACCATTCCAGGTGCTGCTATCTGCACCCCACATGCCGTGATGGACGAAGGACTCTTTTCTTGAATGCACATCTCTCACTGTAAAAAGTGGACTGAATCATTAAGCTGTTGCTATTTTTGGACTTTCTATGTTGAGACTCTGTCAAGGGATTATTCCCTTTGTTTAGGGGATAATCTGTGATATAAGTGGTTGAAGGTTACTGTTACACAATTAAGAACAGATTCTTGTTATGCATGTGCCACTGCTAAACCCAATCTCCTAGTTGTATCCCTTCCCAATAATCTACCCGTGCTTTAGCTGGCCTTACCTCCCTATCTATCTAATTAGCAGAACACTCAGGAACACCTGACTCTTTTTTTTTAAACTCTTCCAAAGATTGGTTCAGTTCTTGAAAATTATTCTCATAACTATCCTTATTTCTCTGGCAGTTTTCATGTTCTTGGGTTGCTGTCTAATCCCATGCATCTGAGCCCTTCTACAAAGGTTTATTAACGCTTCCATTACTAAGGTTTGTCTCCTCAGTGCTGACCCTGACTCCCAGTACAAACCTTTTCTTCCATTTGCCAACCCTTTCCTGAACTCTGATGATGCAGAAGTCTTATTATTAATGTGCACATTTTATGTGCAAAGGGGGGAACTGAGGAAGAGAAAACATTATTATTTAACTCACAGATATCAAGGACTGTGTTTTGAGTTGATCATGCTGCAGAGAGCTATATGATTTGTTCCTCATTTATGCAGAAAAGGAGTTGGGATGTGTGCACAGCATTAAGGGACTAACTTTTATCATTCATGAGGAAAAGCTGACCTCTGATACTATCAGAAGACCCTGTGAAGAATGTAAGATCTTTATGGACTATAAGAATATTTAAATTGATTCTAAGTGTGTATAATTAGAAGGGTGTATTCCTTGGGAATGCAAATGGCTGTTTGTTTCATGTTTTAGGACATTCCAGTATGTCATAAATTAAGATTTAACCTTAAGCTATGTATAACCTCAGAATGAACTGCTAGGGTTTTTTTTTCCTTTTCTAGGATATAAAAGAGAAAACAGGTTTACTTTAGATATTCTGCCAAAATCCAAATCAGTTGACTGTTGGAAAGAGGCAGTCTCACATTCTCTCTACTCACCAAGAATTAAGAAATTATTTTTACTTTAATTGGGTTTAAGTTCTTCCGTTGTTTTCGACTTCAGCGCTCACACTCTTATAGGAAGTAATCAGGCCATCCTGCCTTTGAACCTGTTCTCCAAACCAAGCCACCTAGACACAGCTGACGAGCCAAAACATTTGCCTATGTTCCTGTTATACCAGATATTCCTGTTCTGTTAAAGATGATGATGACTTTCTCATTCTCTACAGACACTTGTGTCTTCCATGTTAAACCAGTATTAATAGCTATGTGCTAGTTTTCCTCTTATATTCAACTTATTCATCCTCTAATGCCTATTTTAAAGTGTGTGTGGGTATGTTTCTGAGATGACATTAGACCGAGAGATTAAATTTGTTTTTTTAAGAAGAGTGTGCTCATTGCAAAATAAAACCATCATATTTGAAAAGTTGAAATTCTACATATGTTCTTACATCTGGTACCTTTACAAAAGCAGACATCAAAATTAATCAAACTGATTAAAATAAGAATGTAACCAGACCCCAAAACAATTGTTATGCAAGTCAGGCATGATTGAGAAGAGAGCAAGACAAGGTGAGAACCAAATTCTTTTTTTTTTTCTGCTTTGTTTTTTGTTTTTTTTTTAAATTAGAGGTGTCACCTGTCACCGATATCTCATGAGTTTCTAGCTGCTATATGGTCAGTAATCATCAGAAATCATGGACCTTGTTTGTGAAGGGTGAGAGGTGAAAATTTGCACTAAAAAAAAAATAAGAAATTAAGAATGTTACTGATGTAACAGAAATGTATGAAAACTATACAGAGTAGTGAAAGGGCAGTTCTCAGAAAACCATATTACACAAAGGCAAAGCTGTTACCACACTAGCAGTCACAGAGTTACATAAAGAGGATGAAGCAGTTACTAGATTAAGCAGTCTTACAACTTAATAAAAGAATAGAGAAACATATACACTACCAGTGAGAAGTCTGCACACACTTTTTCATGTTTTTGATAGAAATTTAAACCTTTTTTATGAAAATGTTATTAAATGTATAAAAAAATACTGCCAAAAATGACTATTGTTGCTAATGGCTATTACTGCTTGAAATTACTTATTTTTCTGTTCATTATTCACATATGAATACAAAGCCCCAGTTTCACCAGCCATTTGTTTAGTTTCCTAGTGGTCAACTCCCTTAGCTTATCCTTTATTGGTCATTTTAAGTGCAGATAGTCCTTTATAATTGCATTAGTACTGTTGAAACCTGTTATTCTGTTCCTTCAGTTGCAAGGTCCCGACATTCCTAAAGTTCAGTTTTGAGTTGAAAATAGTGTTGGACCCATACTAAACTTTTGATTTTGGCACTGATATCAGCCTCTGTATCTCAGTACCAAAACAAAAATGACACTGAAGCAAATAACAGAAGTTTATGACTTTAAGCCCCGCCCCAATATGAAAATATGATTTATGAAAATATAAAAATATGAACTATACCCCTTAGTAGTACATACAGAAAGCAACTGTCAAAGGAGGTGTTAGATTGATTGATGACTTTAAGCCCTGCCCCAAATATGATTTGTGACTTTAAGCCCCGCCCCAATATGCAAATATGATTTATGAAAATATAAAAATATGAACTATACCCCGCCCCCTGGGGGGGTTGGACCACCGTCATAATTGATCATCTCTAAACCCCACCTTTTAGGGTGGGTCTTTCGTAAAACGGACACTTATCACTCCCCATTAACAACACTCACGATCTAGTATACTCTTACAACAAAAGTTATCATCAGAGCATAAAAATGGCTCCTTCCGATCTTCTTTAACAGCTTTTGAAAATCTCGGTTGAAAAATTATTTCCCCTTATCGATCTGGAGCTTCTTTGGAGTACGCCCGGCGCTCAGAATGTCTTGGAAGGCTCTTGTCACTTCCTTACCCGTTTTGTTGTTTAGGGGTCGTACCCACACGTACTTAGAAAGTACGTCGATACATGTTAACAAATATTTATAACCCAGATCATGCTCGGACACATTTGTCATGTCCGCTAAATCCATATGCCATTGCGAGTCTATATCGGATACATAAACCTTATTTCTCCTAAAATGTCTTCTAGCGGGTTTGTGAATTGTATAAGCATATTGACGGGATAACCAATCCGACACCTGTTGGTCATTACTTTTCTGACCCGAAACCTCAAGAACTCTTTTCAAAGAGTCTTTTCCCCGAAAGCTACCAGGATTTGTCAGGTTATAATAAACTTTTTTAAGTAACCCTCCAATGCTGACGGTGAAAGAAAAATGTCAATGGTTTAAAATTCAAATGAGGCTTTATTGATAATTTTCAAAAGATTATTAAAATTTCAAAACAGCAGTATTAAAAACATTTCATTGTCATTGTCAATGTCCATGCCCTCATAATCAGAATCCTGGGACGATGGCTTCCAAGCGGCCAGAGCATCTACCAAGTCGTCCACAGTCTCTTCTTGATGCATGGTCTGCATGGCTCTCTCTTCAGCGCCTGTTAGGCTCCCTAGAGCATCCTTAGCAGGTACAAAAAAGTTAGGTACTGTACGGTTTTCCAGGAGACTGTCCAGCCAATAAATTTCATCAGGGGCGGGTAACTGAGGTTCGGGCCAATAGATCTGGTCATTTGAGGGCATCAGAAAATCCAGCCAAGACTCTGAAGGAGAGTTTTTAGGAGCAGAGTACCCGGAGTTAGGAACAATGTTGTCGGGCCAAAACAGGCCGTTGACTGCTGCTGTCTGTTCCATAGACCAACAGGCCTGATCAGGAACGTAGCCGGCGGGGTGCTGGTTGTTACCTGCCCAAAACACATCGTTGTCTGTCAGCATCTGGTCTGCAGCACAGTAGCGGGGCTTTAGGTTAGTGTTGATCATCTCGTCGGGAGTAGAGTAGGCGGTGTTGGCTTGAAGGTTAGACGGCCAAAACAGGTAGTCAGCGGCGGGCGTTGTTCCATACCCCCGGAGCTTGGTTCTTCGGAGTGTATCAAAATGTCGAGGACTTCTGCCACCTCAGAGGCCGAGAGAACAGGGAGACGACCGGACCCAGCTAGCACCAGCTTCGGAAGGGTAGTTAGTTGAAGACATCTCAATAGGGTTTTAGGTTAATGTAGACTATGGAAAAGACCTCTGTATTCATCTCCGCTCACTTAGGGGGCGGTTGACTCCCAGTTCTCTTCCTCCTCCTCCGAGCATGAATTATTCAACATGCTAAACTCCTCCTCCAATTTTCTTTTAATTCTTTTCATCTGGTCGGACAGTTTTCCTTGATAAATTGCTTCATCAATATTTGGCATAAGAGCTTTAAAAAAACTTCAGTCTTTTACAGAAAAATTAATTTCACTCACTCGCTTCTTTATCTTCCTCCTCCTCTTTGTGACAGGCCTTGTTATATTCGGGAAGGATACGCTCCTTCTTGGAAACGGCGATTGTGAGCTGTCCCTCGGCATTTCATTTTACCTCTACCCGGCACAAAGCACAGTTAGAATCATACCAGACAGAGCTGAAGCGTGGTTCCCGTAGCTCCCGTAACGTTCTACTGGACGCCCTGTTTGCTTTCAGTTTCTTAGGAGCGTTCACAAGACCGTCCATTCTGTTGTGTGTCATGGCGTTTTCACTAAGTAACTAGAATTTTATACAAGAACTCTTTCGTCTCCTCCCACAGTCGGGGGTGAAAGACACGCCTCACCCCTAACCCTATAGGCGGATAGAGAGATAAAGGCGTACCTTGGGGGCGTGAGTATTGTTAATGGGGAGTGATAAGTGTCTGGTTTACGAAAGATCCACCCTAAAAGGCGGGGTTTAGAGATGATCACTTATGACGGTGGTCCAACCCCCAGGGAGCGGGGTATAGTTCATATTTTTATATTTTCATATTTTTATAAATCATATTTTCATATTTTTTATATTTTCATATTTGCATATTTTCGCAAATCATATTTGGGACGGGGCTTAAAGTCATAAATCATATTTGGGGCGGGGCTTAAAGTCATCAATCAATCAATCTAACACCTCCTTTGACAGTTGCTTTCTGAATATACTACTAAATAGATAACTTATTATTTTTCACAAAATGAAATGTAAAATTAATGTTTTTCCCCTGAAAAATGTATTGACAAAACTGAACACTGAAAGTAGTAAAATAGTGGTTTTTGTAACAACCCAAACCAAGAAGAACACAAGTATATGTGCTGAAGCACTCCTGACCCACCAACCCTGCTCTTATTGTCTGAAGTTCAGCCCATTCCATCTAAATGTGAAGGACATCTTTTTCTGTTTACAGTATTTGCTTACTGACTTAACTGACTTCCCAATACAGTCTGTCTCCCAATTCAGGGGTCACGGCACTCAAGCACTCTGCTCCTTCGTCCACTCTCTATTGTCTTGAATTTACATGTCCTGGTCCCACACATCATAGTATTCTGCTCCTGCTGTGCCAGTACTGTAGTCTAGCAAATTCTAATTCTGTCCAATACTTTTCGGACTCCTCCAAGACAGGTCTCTGTCCTCCGTGCACTTTCTGCCAGCCAACTGCAGACTCTTGCACACTTTCCATTTCTCTCCACCAGCCTCTTCTCCTCTCTGCCCCAAATCCCACAGTTCACTGTGATACTTAATTTGAATAACTCACTGCTTTTTCAGAAAACGTGTTGCTTGCCAGTGATTTGCTGGCTCAGTCATTATAATACGTTAATATACAAAATATTTTAACAAAATATTTCAAAAATATAAATGCAGCATAAAGCAATTTCAGTTACAATTTAATGTAGTAAGATTACTGAGCTTTGCATAATGTTGGTATAGTACTCTTTTCAAAATTTAGTTGGTACAATTTTAGTATTGGTATTCTGAGCAACACTACTTCAAAAATGGCCAAAATGACACAGCCTTCTCAAGAAACATGACAATATTTTTTTTGAAGAATGAAGGTCAGAGTATGTAGTCTGAGAAACAAATGCCTAACAGGTCCTCAGCTTCTTCCTTAAATACATGTCAAATAGCAGCATCATCTGCAACAGTGAAAAGTCCTTGATACTGGCCGAAGGGGTAGAGTTTTGAAGAACAAAAAAATAAATAAATAAAATGGGCTAAGAACACACACATTGGGAAGGACATGACTGGCAAATCATATTATGGTCAGCATTCTGAAGTTATGTTCCCTCTCTGAAATCTACTTCATTACCTGGGTTTTGAATGCCACAGAGCACAAAAGGACCATAATATATTAAGACAGACCACAGGAGAAGCCAGTGATATGTACAATTTCTTGCATTGAGCTTTATTCTGATATTAGTTCTTGTATGTAAGTATGAACGAACTGAGTAGCTGGGTCAGTCTGCTCTACAGGTGGGAAAAGAGAAAGACAGAAAATGCATGAAACTATAGTTCCACAGAGTAGGAACTCTAAATAAAATCACTAAATTACTTCTGTTTTATTTGTTCTCACAACAAGCTCTACAATAAACAGTGATTTGACTAGCTCCTTCACCCTTAATCTTACATCTATTTCAAAAAGCAATAAAATGAAAAGTAACTTGTACTGGAAAAAAGTGTACTTGGAACAAATTGATGAGATTGCTTGATCCATTAAACTGACTTAACAGATACTTAGTTTAAGAGGACAATAAAAGTAAGTTAAAGATTTGCAGAAATGAGGCTCAAGGGAGGTATAAAAATATTACTTTGTAAATGTATAACACCCAGACATATGGGCAGGCTGTGTGATATTCCCTTAATTGTAATAACATAGCCAAGTGTAATTATTCTTAAAAAGCAGCAGAAGGCATTTAGAGTATGGAAATAATTATACTGTAACAATATAACAGACATCTAGACACAAAATAAGCAAGGAATTCACCTGACGTTGTCTTCCGACAATTCCCTCCAGCTCACGTTCCCGAATTTGCAGCTCCTTCTGTAGCTCAACATTCTTGCCAATTTGCCTGGAAGAATCCTAACAAATTAAACAAAACAGCATTGTAAATAAGTAAAGACAATAAATTAACAAAATTCCCTGAAAATACCTAGAGTATTTACAATCAGACCAACCTATATCACTAGCTGGTTAGTTGAAATCCAAACAAAGTTTTAAACTCAGGACTCACTATGACTACACCATCTCTTATTACTACTATCACTTGCACACACTCTCTTTCTCCATGCCACAAAATGCACACAATCCTGGCATCTCCCTCCCACCAGTGAACCACAAACACTCTTACAAGCTCAACACTCAATCTGTACCTGTTCAATGTATCTTTATTCTTCTTCCCAACTTCTTTTCTAGAAAGGCTGAGTTTAAAGAGTTAACACTAAAATTACCAGAGCCTACGAAAAAAACTCATAGATCTGGGCCACCTGCGTCTTTTGTCCTGTAAATATGCCGATAAAGACAAGCAGCAAGCAGTCAGGTATCCCATCCCCCACCGCCGCAGAATGTGCACAATGTTCTCCCAGCTCATGCCTTGATTGATTATCTGGGAGTGAAGTGCTGGAGTTTTAGAGTGGAAATAATAGATCGTTATTTGGAACACATGCATTTCATGTGTGTTCTGTTTCTACAATAATTTTTGCAAACACATTGTTAAAACAGAAACGTTTGTCATATTTTAGTAGTAAATGACAAAATGTTGGCATAACCTATATAATGTGTGAAGCCTGAAATCCAAAGATCAAATAATCACTTTCACAAAAGGTTCAAGGATGATAAAATAGCTTCTGTGGTATAGCGGTAAGATTTGCTGACTTGTAATCAAGAGTCCCCGGTTCAATCCCAACTGCCACCAATATTTGCTGTTTTCAGTAGTGAGCTGCTCTTATCTATACTAATAAAAGGCAAAGCCCTCACTGACTCACTTATCACTAATTCTCCAAGTTCCGGTGTAGGTAGAAGGCTGAAATTTGGCAGGCTCATTCCTTACAGCTTACTTACAAAAGTAGTTACTTACAGGTTTCATTTCGAAATTCTACACGTAACGGTCATAACGGTCGATAACGGTCGACAACGTCCGCCATGTTGAATTATTCTTATTTATTCTTATTTATGGCCCCATCTTCACGAAATTTGGTAGGTGGCTTCCCGGCGCTAGCCAAAACCGATGTACGTACTTATTTCGGTGGTATGACGCCATTGTCGGCCGCCATATTGAATTTTCCACACGTCACTAATTCTCCAAATTCCCGTGTAGGTAGAAGGCTGAAATTTGCAAGGCTCATTCCTTACAGCTTACTTACAAAAGTTAAGCAGGTTTCATTTCGAAATTCTACGCGTAATGGTCATAACGGTCAACAACGTCCTCCATGTTGAACTTTCTTATTTATGGCCCCATCTTCTCAAAATTTGGTAGGCGGCTTCCCTCCACTAACTGAAACCAATGTACGTACTTATTTCGGTAGTATGATGCCACTGTCGGCCGCCATATTAAACTTTTCAACAGTCTTTGTTACTTATGGGCCCATCTTCAAGAAATTCTATCGATCAAAGAACTGTCACTTACCGAGTGGTTTCCATGCCCGGAGATACCACCTATCTTTTCCATTCTCTTTGTTACATATTGCACGGCCATATCAGGCTCACTCTTGATATCCGGAGGAACATTCTGTCTTATGTATTGAATGACTGGGACAGGTTCAAGGTGTGGACTGATGACGGTACAGGAGATAATTATACTACACAGGAGCACTAGAAGAGTGAAATGCTTAAGCCCTTCACCTATGGTTCTGCATGTAAGTTGATGGCTGCCGCTGAATTGTTCGGTTGTCGCTTTCAAGTGTACCGAAATGGCCAAATATTTTACACCTTTCGACAACCGCCAATGCCTCTTAAACATCTTAGATTCACAGGTGACGATTTCAATAGTTGACACTTTGATGTTTATGAATGTTTAAACTCTCAAAAGCTGGATGTGATTTTATTGATGAAACCGGTTGTGTGCTTACAACGCTTGACAGATGCCAAATGTCACTTCAACACAACAAATCCTGCAAATACTGTCGTAATTGAAACAAACCATGAAACTCAAACTGATTATGACAGCAGCAATCCAAGCTGTGAGATTTGAGACAAGATTACTGCTCACATGGCCAACTGTAAGTTACATGCTCAAGAGTAAGCTCAGCGCACAGCTTGGTCATGTTACAACCGGAGGGCCGAACTGACAACATGGTATACAAAGAGATCCTTAACAAATAATTATTGGCATATTGTCCCACAGTTTAAAAAGGTTTAATTTTCTTCTTAATAAAAATTTGAATGCAGTACTTCACCGCTGCGAAGCGCGGGTATTTTGCTAGTTGTTAATATTATAAAGTACACATATACATTTGGTTTGCCTCTGTAACAGATGGTGTACATTTATAGGACTTGTAAAAGTTACCTTTTTTTTCCCACTTTTATTCTGTCAGTCACGATCATGATACTACCGCCCCAAGGGATCTGACGCTATTAGTTTATATTTGAAACTGGGAGTAACTGTAGATGTGAGTGATGTTTTGAGGCAATGGAACTGGACATTGTCTAATCTGGAGGGATTAAAGCTGATACAGAGACGCTGATGAATCTGCCTTCTTCGTATCTCACCGTCACTTGATTTTTTTGTATTCAGTTTTGTTGAGTGTTCCTGCTCACGCTGAATTAGTATGCACCTTATGATCTATGATGTCAAGAAAAAACAAAAAAAAAGAGACATACGTATATATGATATTTGGAATTATTTATTTTATGGCCTGTATAGTACATTTCAGAAAACATTGTGGCACAGATGCAGCATTATTTATATTTATTAGCATAAAATCTTGCGGTTGTAATCAGTGACTGAGTGTTTCACATGTTTTTTTTTTCCCCCGACCTTGCCTTTGTCGTCGGTCGGTAGGTCGTCCAATTTATTTATCTATCTATCATCCAGCTGCACTCCCAGATATTTATAGGTCTGCACCCTCTGCACACAGTCATCTCCGATAATCACGGGGTCCATGAGGGGCTTGGTTTTCCTAAAATCCACCACCAGCTCCTTGGTTTTGCTGGTGTTCAGTTGTACGTGGTTTGAGTCACACCAGTTAACAAAGTCCTTAATTAGGTTCCTATGCTCCTCCTCCTGTCCACTCCTGATGCAGCCCACAATAGCAGTGTCGTCAACAAACTTTTGCACGTGGCAGGACTCTGAGGTGTATTGGAAGTCCAATGTATATAGGCTGAACAGGACCGGAGAAAGTACAGTCACCTGTGGTGCTGACCACAACGTCAGACCTGCAGTTCCAGAGAGGCACATACTGAGGTCAGTCTGTAAGACAGGCCACAATCCATGCCACCAGGTATGAATCTACTCCCATCTCTGTCAGCTTGTCTCTAAGGAGCAGAGGTTGGATGGTGCTGAAGGCGCTAGAGAAGTCCAGACACATAATTCTTACAGCACCACTGCCTCTGTCCAAGTGGGAGAGGGATCGGTGTAGCATATAGATGATGGCATCCTCCGCTCCCACCTTCTCCTGGTATGCGAACTTCAGAGGGTCGAGGGCGTGGTGGACCTGTGGCCTCAGGTAGTGAAGCAGCAGCCGCTCCATGGTCTTCATCACATTTGACGTCAGAGCGACAGGTTCAAAAGGCCCTTGAGGTCACTTGTAATCCATGGCTTGTTGTTAGCATATCAGCGTACTGAAATTACTGGAACTACAATGTCCATACAGAAGTTGATGTTATCAGTAGGGCAGTCGACAACCTCCTCAATATTCTCACTATATGATCCCTGCAGGATATCCCAGTCTGCAGTTCCAAAGCAGTAGTACAGAGAGGTCAGTTCAGCGCTATATGCAATCATCAAATTCAAATGTTAACAGTTTACACACACACACGCAAGGACCGTCCTTCCTACATTTACGACTTGTGTACCTGTTGCAGTGTACACATATCTCTCTATTCTGTGGTTTCTATTACACACCTGAAAGAAAGAGACAATATATGTGACATTTTGAAGAAATCATTTTATGACCTGAATAGTACCAATCAGAAAACACCATCGCACTAATGCAATATTATTTGAAAACGAACAGCGTCAGACCGGGTGTGAATTTATGCTAGTGCTGTTACTTGGAGTCAGATCAGGAGGGGTGGGTTTGCGTGGGGGGAGGGGGGGGTACAGCGTGATTGTAATTGAGAGAATAAAACTGAAAAAAGCTAACTTTTTTTTACAAGTACAATAAATTTATACCCAATGTCCCATATATTTGTATCTTTCTTTTTTTCTCCGTGATGCATTGACATTGTGCACCAGAAGGCATGAGCTTATTCAGTGCGCGCAAGAACACGCAGGTGGCCAGTTGCTGTGTGCTACAACATGCTGGCGGCGATCAAAACACATGTACTGTGCAAGGCATGCACGGGGGCCACTCAGGAAAAAAAAAGAATGTTTATGGCTTACCTTGCAGAGGAACTATGTTGTCGCATCTTACTAGAAAAGGCAATGGAAAAAGAAAAGGAGGATGCAATGTCGACAAGCTTCTGTTCCAAGACAGCCGCTTTCCCCAGGAAAGTAAACAGAGTCAGTGTCAGGTGCTCTTTCAATAGGATACACAGCATAGAGAGAAGTATGTACACTGCAATAGGTACACATGTCGTAAATGTAAGAAGGATGGTCCTTGCATGTGTGTGAACTGTTAACATTTGAATTTGATGATTGCATATAGCGCTGAACTGATCTCTCTATACTATTCTTTCCTCTGCATATCCTGGTGTACAAAAGAAACACCACCATACAGCAACGTGGACACTGGCAAGATCGGGGAAAAAAAAAAAAACACGCGAAACACTCAGTCACTGATTACAACCGCAAGATGTTATGCAAATGAATATGAATAATGTTGCATCCCTGTCACAATGTTTTCCGAAACGTACTATACAGATCATAAAATGAATGATTCCAAATATCATATATACATATGTCTCTTGTTTTTTTTTTTGACATCATAGACCATAGGTGCATACTAATGACAGTTAAATAAGAAGAGAGCAGATTCACCTGCGTTTGTGTGTCAGCTTTTATCCCTCCAGATCAGACAATGTCCAGTTCCATTGCCTCAAAACACCACTCACATCTACAGTTACTCCCAGTTTCAAATAAAAACTAACGCCGTCAGATCCCTGGTTGGGGGGGCAGTAGTATGTATTGTGATCGTGACTGAGAGAATAAAAGTGGGAAAAAAAAAAAAACAGTAACTTTTACAAGTCCTATAAATGTACAGCGTCTGTTACAGACGCAAACCAAATGTATGTGTGTACTGTATAATATTAACAATAAGAGCAGCTCACTACTGAAAACAGCAAATATAAGAGGCACCCGGGATCGTACCAGGGACTCTTGATAATAAGTCAGCAAATCTTACCGCTGTGCCACGAAAGCTGTTGTATCATACTTGAACCTTTTGTGAAAGTGTTTATTTGATCTTTGGACTTCAGGCTTCACACATTATATAGTTTATGCCAATATTTTGTCATTTACTACTAAAATATGAAAAAGTTTCTGTTTTAACAATGTGTTTACACAGATTATTATAGAAACGGAACACACATAAAATGCATGTGTTCCAAATAACAATCTATTATTTCCTCTCTAAAACTCCAGCACTTCATTTCCAGATAATCAATCAAGGCATGAGCTGGGAGAACATTGTGCACGTTCTGCGGCGGTGGGGGATGGGATACCAGGCTGCTTGCTGCTTGTCTTTATCAGCACATTTATAGGACAAAAGACGCTGACAGAGAGGTGCAAATGGATTTAAGGTGGGCCGGATCTACGAGTTTTTTCGTAGGCTCTGATAATTCTAGTGTTAAGATGGTAGACATTTTGATACAGAAATGCCAGGCTATCCTCCTTAACACCTGGTGAACTGAAACCCTTATCGCTCAGATGGCTTTAAAAGGCCTGGGTCTTTTAAAGGAAATATTCTTGGTGGACAACAAATAGGAATGCACTTGTTTTTCTAGCAGAATGAAAGTTTTGCAGTCTTGTACCAGATTTTCATGTCACTTATCTCTCCTTTTAGGTGGTACCTTGGCCCAACAGCCAGGTGGTTTCTATTCAGGCTGCCAATCTCTATTTTGCTTGGATGCCCCTGCCCATTGCACTTCCCAGACACCATGTCTGACTTGATCTAACATCTCCCTTAGAAGGCCATGCCTTCCCAGAATGACATTGCAAGTTACTCTTTCTGAGTGTGTGTCCTACTCTCCACTTTCTCCCTCTGTCATTCTTAAGCTTCTTGCAGACCTTTGGTCAGCTTCTTTGTGCCTTTGCTTATGAAAACCCCTAGGCATCCTCAATGACGTAGACGAAGCAAATGACTGTCAACTGCTGAGTCAACAAGAAAATTTTGGTGTTTTTTAAATGTTTATAAACATAGTTTATAAAAGTCAGCTGGAACAAACAGTATGCCAAACATAACTAATACAATGGCTTGAACTCTCACAAGCCAGAACATAGTTAATAAGATTGATTTCTATATCTTGGTAAGCATCATAGTTATAAGATATGATGTAGGAAAGAAAAAATACAAATTCAATTACTATCAGAAACCTCCTTGAAAAAAAAAAATAATATAGTAACACTGGGACGTGGCAACTGCACTGCATTGACTCCTAACAAGCAGACAAGCCAGGTCATAAAAACAGAATTAAGAAACAATGGGATAGAATGTCAAAAGAAAAAAGTATAAAAATAATTATATCAGTCTTCAGTAACCAAATGCACATGTAAAAAGTTATCTATGGGACTTGTATCTTACTCTACATGTCCCCCTACCTGATAAAGTAACCGGTCTTTTTCAATCTTTATTTGGTGCTCCATCTCTTCATAGAGAGAACGTACTTCCTTGTCATGGTCACACTCCCTCCTAGGAAGCATTGTAACAAAATAAGACTAATTGAATACAATATGAAGAGGGACAGGAAAAGAAAATGAGCCTGATCAGAACATACTGACCTTCGCAGGGCCTGCTCCATTGAGTCCTTCTCTAGGTGTACCTCCTGAATATGTGCAGACACTTTAAACAGAAATTTCTCAAATGTGGCAAGCAGTTCAGGTCTATCTTTCCGCAGACGTGCCCACAACTCACGAACTTCTGACTGACTAAAATTCAGTAAAAACAAAGAATAAGGAAGAGAGATGCTAAAAATACATTCCAAAATTTGCAAGAAATAAGAGAACTATGTAACAGAATGTTAACATTAATAACTCAGGCGCATCTGTGAGTGGCAGCCTTTCCAGAAGCTCCGTGAATGACTCTCTTTCTACCTTTTTCTATTTCACTGATCACTCCTACCACTTTCTTTTATGTGGACTTGTTCCCTGGACACTTTTTACTACTTGGACATGGATTTTTACACGTCGAGACTTGTCTATTTAGGTAGTCAACTTCAAGCGCTGAGAAAAAAAGCCCGTGCCGGTGTGGTTCCCTATTTACCAGACGAGGAAAGAAGGTTGTATCGTGGCAGCAGAGCCGGCGCTAAGCGGCTAGTGAGAAAGTGGCAATACAAGCCTTCGGTGCCTTCTGAGATCTTGGGAAATGTGAACTCACTACCAAATAAGATCGATGAACTGGCTGCACTGGTGAAAAATGTCAGGACCTACAGAGAATGCAATTTGTTCTGTTTTTGGGAAACGTGGCTAACAACTAACATCCCAGATGCTAACGTGGACCTGCCCGGGTTTAGCACAGTTAGAGTGGGCAGAGACGCAAATACCTGCGGGAAGCGGAAAGGAGGAGGACTCGCTCTCTTATGTGAATTGAAGGTGGTGCAACTCTGGACATGTAAATGTCAAAATCTCCACTTGCTGCAGGGACATTGAACTGTTGGGCATAAGTCTGCGTCTATATTACTTGCCCAGAGATTTTGGACATGTCATTGTTGTTATTATTTACATCCCTCCTCGGGCGGACGTGGAGATAGCGGGTGACATCATCCATTCCGCTGTTGCTAAACTACAAACACAGCACACCAAGGCGCTTGTGCTAATCACTACAGACTTTAACCATGTGACGCTGGACAAAACATTTCCTGCCTTCTCCCAGTATGTGGATTGTAACACCCGGGGAAATAGAACTATTGACCTACTGTATGCAAACGTTAAAGATGCATACAGCGCCACCCCGCTGCCTGCACTTGGGAAAGCAGATCATAACCTGGTTCTGCTTCAGCCTCACTACAAACCAAGAGTGAGGGAGCTACCTACAACCACACGTTCATTCAGGAAGTGGTCCCCTGAGGTAGAGCAGCCTCTTGCAGACTGCTTTGGAACTATAGACTGGGATATCCTGCAGAGATCATACAGTGAAAACATTGAGGAGGTTGTTGACTGCACTACTGTCTACATCAACTTCTGTATGGATATTGTAGTTCCAGTAAGAACAGTACGCTGCTATGCTAACACCAAGCCATGGATTAAAAGTGACATCAAGGGCCTTTTGAACCAGAAGAAAAGGGTTTTTAAAGGCGGAGATCAGCATGAGCTCAAGCACGTGCAGAAGGAACCCAGAGTCCAGCTCAGGGTGACGAAGGAGCAGTACAGGAGAAAGCTGGAGCAGAAGTTTGCAGAATAACAGAATGACGAAAGTGTGGAATGGGGTGAAGATCATCACTGGCTGCAGCTCGAAGTGAGGTGCCACCATCGAGAGAGACGTGGAGAGAGCAAACCAGATGAACAACTTCTTTAACAGGTTTGACCACCCTAACCCATTCTCACCTCGGAGTACTGCACCCTCCACCCATCCTTCTGCTGATACCAGCATAGGAGTTTCCCCCCACCCACAATTATGGCAGCCCAGGTAAGCAGAGAGCTGAGGAGACTTCGTGCCAGCAAAGCAGTGGGTCCAGATGGAGTATCGCCACAACTGCTGAAGGCCTGTGCGATGGAGCTGGGGAGACCTCTACAGTGCATTTTCAACCTGAGCATGGAACAGAGGAGAGTCCCAAGGCTTCGGAAAACATCTTGCATCACCCCAGTCCCAAACGTATAACGTTCTAGTGAATGACTTCTGGCCTGTTGCTCCGATGTCAAATGTGATGAAGACCATGGAGCGGCTGCTGTTTCACCACCTGAGGCCACAGGTCCACCACGCCCTCGACCCTCTGAAGTTCGCATACCAGGAGAAGGTGGGAGTGGAGCATGCCATCATCTATATGATACACTGATCCCTCTCCCACTTGGACAGAGGCAGTGGTGATGTAAGAATTATGTTTCTGGACTTCTCTAGCACCTTCAGCACCATCCAACCTCTGCTCCTTAGAAACAAGCTGACAGAGATGGGAATAGATTCATACCTGGTGGCATGGATCGTGGACTATCTTACAGACAGACCTCAGTAAGTGCGTCTTGGGAACTGCAGGTCTGACATTGTGGTCAGCAACACAGGAGCGCCACAGGGGACTGCACTTTCTCCGGTCCTGTTCAGCCTATATACATCAGACTTCCAATACAACTCAGAGTCCAGCCACATGCAAAAGTTCGCTGATGACACTGCTATCGTGGGCTGCATCAGGAGTGGGTAGGAGGAGGAGTACAGGAACCTAATCAAGGACTTTGTTAAATGGTGCGTCTCAAACCTCCTACAACTGAACACTAGCAAATCCAAGGAGCTGGTGGTGGATTTTAGGAGGACCAGGCCCCTCATGGACCCCGTGATCATCAAAAGGACTGTGTGCAGACCTATAAATACCTGGGAGTGCAGCTGGATGATAAATTGGACTGGACTGCCAATACTGATGTTCTGTGAAAGAGAGGACATAGCCGACTATACTTCCTTAGAAGGTTGGCGTCCTTCAACATCTGCAATAAGATGCTACAAATGTTCTATCAGACGGTTGTGGCGAGTGCCCTCTTCTATGTGGTGGTGTGCTGCAGAGGCAGCATAAAGAAGAGGGACGCCTCACACTTGGACAAACTGGTGAGGAAGGCAGGCTCTGTTGTAGGCACGGAGCTGGACAGTTTGACATCCGTGGCAGAGCGCCGGACACTAAACAGGCTCCTGTCAATCATGGAGAATCCACTGCATCTACTAAACAGTATCATCTCCAGACAGAGGAGCAGCTTTAGCGATAGACTGCTGTCACTGTCCTGCTCCACTGACAGACTGAGTAGATCGTTCCTCCCCCACACTATGAGACTCTTCAATTCCACCTGGGGGTGTAAACTTTAACATTATACAAAGTTATTGTCTGTTATACCTGCATTTTTATCACTCTTTAAATTTAATTTTTTTTTTTCAGTATGCTGCTGGAGTATATGAATTTCCCCTTGGGATTAATAAAGTATCTATCTGTCTATCAGAAGATGTGCACAAAATTGATTAGGTAGAAGTATAGTATCATTTTACATTATTTATCTTAATTGTATTATATTATGTAAGATTATTTAGTATGACACGGAAACCATGAAAGGTTATGCCACAAGTGATTACTGAACTTAAAATATAGAGAAAGGCCCCAGAAACTGCAGGAAAGAAATAATAAAGGCAGAAATGAAAAAGACTTTTCTTTAAGAATCACAGGCAGTTGCTGCCTGTGCACAGTTAATGTCAAGACAAATTTACAGAGACAGAACTTGCCCAGTCTAAAGGAAATACAAGCTGGATGGCCATTTCCATTTTTTACATTTTTTTCTGGTAGAAACAGCCAGGGGAGAAGCTACGTTTGGGCATGTTGTGCCTGCGCCCACCCAGTTAGCCCATTGGCACATCTATATCTGGAAGTGGTGGAGACAGAGAAAAAGGCATCAAAGAAATACAGTATAAATAAGTAACAAAACAGCAAGAAACACATGTTTAAGTGTTTAAAAAGATATTGCCCAAGTAATGCACTTTACTTCAAGTTTTTAAACCAATAAATTCAGTTTCTATCAGGTGGCAATAAAATATTAGATGGCACAAATAGAGCTTCTAGTTTAACAGCCAAAGTGCACCTTCTGTGTACAGTCACTGAGGAAAATTAAAACACCACACATTTTGACTTCCTGCTGCCAATCAGCAAAGATTAATTGCATTTACATGCAATAGAGGCAATATTTCAGTGTAAGTATCTTACAAGCAATGTACATGAGATGAAAAACACTCATCTATCACTGAATCTGCCCAAACAGCAAACCTAGCATCAATTTTTACTGACCTCTGGTATGTCATACATTTTCTGGCTCATTGGTAACAAAGTGCTAAAAGGCTGGCGCATATAATATAACAAAATATTATAGAATATTTAGAACAAACATTTTTCATCCAATTTCCATGGTCCTGTGCATCCTAAGGGTGAGACCCATTCTTTTCAAATCATTATTTAAACCAACTAAACACAGAGAAAGCTATTACTGAGTGACTTATTGTCCTGATGTTCAAGGTGATCTCTAGCAGAGGCTATAGCCAAATTGCTACTTTTTTTTTTGAATATATTCAAAATTAAGCCACACACCAAACTCTTATTACTCAGCTTTACCAAATACATTTGAGAGCAGACCAAAACTAAAACGCACTTGCAACTTGTTTGTGATATTTACACAATGGCTCTATTAAAGAAACAGCTGCTGACATAACAGTCACAGCTGACATTTAAGCGGAAGGCATAATAAAACTTCTTCAATAAACAAACATTTAGAGTCTTTGGAGGTTTATCCTTATTTTCGGGTTGAGCTTAGTTTCTAAGACACTCTAATAATATAAAAAGACATAAGGGCAATGCTGCGGTGGGTTGGCGCCCTGCCTGGGATTGGTTCCTGCCTTGTGCCCTGTGTTGGCTGGGATTGGCTCCAGCGGATCCCCGTGGCCCTGTGTTCGGATTCAGGGGGTTGGAAAATGGATGGATGGATAAGGGCAATGTCTATGGTTTTGTGAAATGAAAGTTACAATTATTAATTTTCACTCTCACTGTTTAAAATGTGTGCTGGGTGAATTGTCAAAATGACAGGAATCGATCAATACACAGTGCAGTTGTTGATCAGGGTGCAGTGTGAAAAATACTCTTTCTGATGCTACATGTAAAACCCATGTAGAGTACTTATGTGAGTAAACTGTAGTCAAGACACAGTCACTCCTATTTAAAAAATTAAATTATGTACGGACTACAGTATTTCAATTAATCCGTTTGACTGCTTCAAAAGTATATGTAACCCACATGCAATGAAATAGCAGCAATTTTGTGCTGTGCCTGTAGGATTTGCTAAATGGGAAGTAGCTGTGAAGAATAATGTAATTTTCTTTTACAGCAATAGTTTAAACATTTATTGAGAACTCCATGATTATCTTTCTCAATCCAACAGCTTTTCAGTTTAGCTTTAGGCATCAGTTGATGCTTTAGCCTTTATTTCCTAAAGTGGCAATGATAAGGTAGTTTTGTAGGTTAGATATAAAATTAAATGTGATACAAAAAACTGCAATAAAAAAATGTGATAATACAGTAAATGAACATCCACCCGATATCAATAGCAAGTACGGCCCCAAACATTTAACCTCTCACAAAAAAATCTAGCTCTTCTCCATTCCACACAAAATTGTTTTGACAAAGAAACATTTTTTGTATTATTTAAATCAGATTTTTTATGTGTATATTCATTGAATAGATGGTGAGTCAGATGTGGAATTTAAAACAGCATTTGTTTATTAACTTACAAAAGGATTCCACAGTAACAGAAAAATAGATCTGCTGAACGCTCATCTTCTCTGTGACCTTTCTTGTATAATCAGATATGATTTTAAAAGATGGGTGGCACATTGGGAAGTGCTGATGCCTCGCAGTTAGGAGACCCTGGTTCACTTCCCGGGTCCTTCCTGCGTGGAGTTTGCATGTTCTCCCCGTGTCTGCATGGGTTTCCTCCGGGTGCTCCGGTTTCCTCCCACAGTCCAAAGACATGAAGGTTGGGTGAATTGGTGATCCTAAATTGTGCTTGGTGTGTGGGTGTGTGTGTGCCCTGCGGTGGGCTGGCGTCCTGCCCGGGGTTTGCCATAGTAATTTTTCTACATAATATGTATCACTGGTTTTATTAAAGCCAATAGCTTACAGTTGACCTAGATTATGGAAGTGAGACTCTCTTTCTGAGGCAAAAACTATGCTATAAATTACTGCGCTTTTATATTATTAGAGCCTTTAAACAGAGTTTGGCTGAGCTTCAACTTGCTTACACTTACAAAAAAGTTAATGGAAATAGCAAATTACAATTAAAATAGCAACTGAAAATTGAGAGGGTCGTTTCTCTTGAAAATTACAATTCTGTCATTACAAGTTGTAATAGTTATGTAATTGTAATAACATTTTTGTTATAAAAATAAAGTGCACGCAGTGTGGTATTTGATTCTTGACTAGCAACAGAAGAAACTTAAAACCAGGTTCTAAAAAGATTGTTATAAGTTCATGAAAACAAAAATGCAATGAAAATTCACCAAAAAAGAGAGTTTCTACACTGTATGCAATACATCTGGAATAATACACTAGCAGAAACTTAGTTATCAGTCATTTCCCAGCCAATTTAGAGTAGAGACAGCAGGACAGAAACGTTTTTATGCTAATAGAAATGTTTTACTGCAGTGGTAGAAATTATTATTTCTTATGTATTCTTATGGAAAATTCTTGCTCTGCTGAAAGATTCTGTTTGTGGTGTCAATGACACTAAAACTGTCACAAGAACTTTACTGGAACCTGCGTAAACTCATCATGCGTTACTGTTATTCGAAAAAGATATGAAAAACACATATAATAAATATAATTATATAAAAATTCTACAAAAATATTATGAACTATGAACATATTTAATTATAACAGATCAAGTAAACTGAACTGGCAATACAGAGCTCTTTTGAGGAGCCCCTGAACATGGTAGATAAACCCTCATTAGAGGAATCAGTGTCAGGAGCAGTTCATCTCAGTAGCTAAAAGCACTGCAGTGATTAAAAACTGCGTGCTGGGAAGGCAACAGGGGTGGATGATATCTGACCAAAATTATAAAAGCACCGGATGCTGTGAGGGTGTTTTGGCTAATTTACTTTGTTAACATAATGTGGAAGGCGACCAGTGCCTCAGGACTGGTAGACTAGGGAGGCAGTAACCATTATCAAAAAGGGTGACAAGAGAGTATATTGTCATTACTGAAGGATCATACTCCTTATCCTCCCTATAAAAGCTTATGCCAGGTTACTAAAACTGAAAATTCATCCCATTGCTAACTCTCAGATTTAGGAGCAGTAATGTGGATTCATCATGGTCTTACAGCAGAAGACCCCTATCTGTCCTATTTCAGATATTTGAGAGCCAAGACAAATAACAACTTTGAAAAAGCATCTACTTATTATCAGAGAGGAAGTCAAATTTCAACAAACTAGTAGATGGATAAGCACTAATTTTATAATACGGTTTAAAACTCAATGTAAATAAAATGCCAGAGAATTTCAAAGCTTAAGAAAAACTATTATAAATCAATACAAGCAAAAAAGGAAAATGACAATCAGTGATATTATTAATAAAGGACTATGCTTCATGCCAATTAGCCTCTGTATTTTTGGAGCCAGACCTGTATTCACAAATGTGGTACTAAGTTGAGACTGCTCAAAGTGGGCATTAGATTCTCCAAAGGGTGCATACTGTGTACGGTTTTATCATGATTTGCATGGGCAGGATGTCAAGACACAGCCAAGGTTTGTAGGTAATCAGTTTGTGCCTCTGCTGTTTGCAAGTGATATAGCTTTTCTTGACCTCAACAGACTATATCTCTAGTGTATGCCGGAATGGTTTGCAGCTAAGCATGAGGTGGTTCATGTTGTTATAGTTGCAGACAAATACTGCCAAAAGGGTAGGAGTTGAAAGCCAAAAAAAATCCAGAAAAACCAGCCCCAAAATCACAATTCAAACACAAAAATATTCTTTTCCTATGCTCTTTCTCTAATACCTAAATGCAAAAATCTCAAAAGGAAAAAAGACTGAATCCTCAGTTGAAAGCAAGGATGCATTGACATGAATCTCTTTGTCAAATAAAGATGACTTGTAATTATGTAATACACTGCATGACTTGCATGTCTACTGAGTGGAAATGTGCCAAGCAACTGTAAACAATAAGGCTACGAGTATGAAAAACAACACAAAATGGTGGCGTCCAGACAACAAAAGAGGTCATGGGGACAATGCCAAACATTTCAAAATACTAATTAAAGATGAACTAAAAACTCAGGTGGTGAGCAAATAAGTGGCCAGAAAGGCAGCTCATGATAGAAATGAGAATCAGCTCTTCCAAGTCTGAGGTTATGGTCCTGTCCTGGAAAACAGTGGTTTGTTCCCTGCAAGTATAAGAGGAGATGTTGTCCCAGGAAGAGGAGTTCAAGTACCTTGTAGTAGAATTCTCATCAGAGAATAAAAACTACTGCGAGATTGACCAATAAATCATTGTATTGCCAGATGTTTTACAAACATTGTGTCAGACAAGGTGGTGAAGCAGGAGCTTGACAACACATGCAAAGTTGTTGATTGAACAGTCAGTCTTAATGTCCATTCTCATCTATGGTCTCAGGCTCTGTGTGGTAACTAAAAACATAAGATTTCAAGTACAAATGATTGTAATGAGGTTTATGTACAGGGCGGATTGGCTCACACTGTATGGCAGGATAAGGAGTTCAGTAAAATGGATGGACTTCAGAATAGAACCACTGCTTCTAAGGAGTGAGTGGTGCCAATGGAGGTGATTTGGGAATATACAGTGGTGTGAAAAACTATTTGCCCCCTTCCTGATTTCTTATTCTTTTGCAGGTTTGTCATACAAAATGTTTCTGAGCATCAAACACATTTAGCCATTAGTCAAATATAACACAAGTAAACACAAAATGCAGTTTTTAAATGATGGTTTTTATTATTTAGGGAGAAAAATCCAAACCTACATGGCCCTGTGTGAAAAAGTAATTGCCCCTTGTTAAAAAATAACCTAACTGAACTGAATTCAATTTCCGTAGCCACCCCCAGGTCTGATTATTGCCACACCTGTTTCAATCAAGAAATCACTTAAATAGGAGCTGCCTGACACAGAGAAGTAGACCAAAAGCACCTCAAAAGCTAGATGTCATGCCAAGATCCAAAGAAATTCAGGAACAAATGAGAACAGAAGTAATTGAGATCTATCAGTCTGGTAAAGGTTATAAAGCCATTTCTAAAGCTTTGGGACTCCAGCGAACCACAGTGAGAGCCATTATCCGCAAATGTCAAAAACACGGAACAGTGGTGAACCTTCCCAGGAGTGGCCGGCCGACCAAAATTACCCCAAGAGCGCAGAGACGACTCATCCGAGAGGTCACAAAAGACCCCAGACAACGTCTAAAAGAACTGCAGGCCTCACTTGCCTCAATTAAGGTCAGTGTTCACGACTCCACCATAAGAAAGAGACTGGGCAAAACGGCCTGCATGGCAGATTTCCAAGACGCAAACCACTGTTAAGCAAAAAGAACATTAGGGCTCGTCTCAATTTTGCTAAGAAACATCTCAATGAATGCCAAGACTTTTGGGAAAATACCTTGTGGACTGATGAGACAAAAGTTGAACTTTTCGGAAGGCAAATGTCCTGTTACATCTGGCGTAAAAGGAACACAGCATTTCAGAAAAAGAACATCATACCAACAGTAAAATATGGTGGTGGTAGTGTGATGGTCTGGGGTTGTTTTGCTGCTTCAGGACCTGGAAGGCTTGCTGTGATAGATGGAACCATGAATTCTACTGTCTACCAAAAAATCCTGAAGGAGAATGTCCGCCATCTGTTCACAACTCAAGCTGAAGCGATCTTGGGTGCTGCAACAGGACAATGACCCAAAACACACCAGCAAATCCACCTCTGAATGGCTGAAGAAAACAAAATGAAGACTTTGGAGTGGCCTAGTCAAAGTCCTGACCTGAATCCAATTGAGATGCTATGGCATGACCTTAAAAAGGCGGTTCATGCTAGAAAACCCTCAAATAAAGCTGAATTACAACAATTCTGCAAAGATGAGTGGGCCAAAATTCCTCCAGAGCGCTGTAAAAGATTCATTGCAAGTTATCGCAAACGCTTGATTGCAGTTATTGCTGCTAAGGGTGGCCCAACAAGTTATTAGGTTCAGGGGGCAATTACTTTTTCACACAGGGCCATGTAGGTTTGGATTTTTTTTTCTCCCTAAATAATAAAAACCATCATTTAAAACTGCATTTTGTCTTTACTTGTGTTATATTTGACTAATGGTTAAATGTGTTTGATGATCAGAAACATTTTGTGTGACAAACATGCAAAAGAATAAGAAATCAGGAAGGGGGCAAATAGTTTTTCACACCACTGTAGTTGAGATACCCCTCAGGAAACCATGTGTAGAAGGTACACAAGGCACAGGACATTAGCAGATAACTGACTGGCAGGCCCAGCATCCCTCAGAGGAATTACAACTCTAGAATATCCTAGGAGCATTCTACAACAAGGGCTGGAGAAAGCTGCTGGAGATAGGGAGACCCGGTCAAAACAATGCTTGGCTACTGCTATGCTCACAAAGTAAAATATTATGATGATGCTAATGTTTGTTTGAGGGAGAAAGCTATTGTTAAAGTAAAACATTGATGTGTATAACATGGCAGCTATTATTTACTTTATTTAGGCCCATTTCTATTTTGAATTTTTTTTTTTTAGTCCCAATTATGCAAGCACTAATGAGGCAGGTTTACTTCTTTTGCAGATGCCATGTCTGTTAATAGTGTATCTTAGAAAAAGTCAGAATAATAAGTTCCTTTCTGGGTCTTTTCCAAAGGCTCTAAACCCCCTCTGTTGATTGAGGAACCACTCACAGCATTAACAATTCCATGATCTGAAGCTGGGAGCATCCCAGTCAAAATCCCGAAATCCTCTTCTTATCCTCTTTATGTATTTGAATATTGTCTGAACAGTGTGTTTAAAACTGATTTTGTGTAAAACCCTGCACATTTCAAGCCACCTTCTTAGTTAAAAGTAAAACCTATCATAGTGGCCTTAATAACCCGTTTGTGATTAAATTGACAAAGATATTCAAATGGAGATCAAAGATGACTTACTCCTTAAACACCTGAGCAGCTCCATGCTGTTGCATCATTACACAGAACCTTCTCTCGTCTTCATCATCCAACATGGACAGATCATTATCCCAACCTGACACAAATGTATCCTCATGTACTGATGTGTCAAAACCTTCATTTTCTGACAGTACTTCGACTCCAATAAACTTTCCTGAAAAAGATAGCCAAACAGGGATTGTGCTTCACTGCTAAACATATTTTAAAAAGTATTCCATAAGGCCTGATGCAGAGCTTAATATTCATGCTTATAGACATTTCTTGCTTTTATTACTTACCCAAACCCATGCTAAATTCTAGTGGAGTCAAATATCCATTATTATCTTGGTCTAGATTGTCAAATACATCCTCCAGCTGCTCAGGGGTCAAGGGTAATTCATTCTGAAGTCGCTAAATAACAGAAAATGTGTCATGCGAAATAAAGCTTAAATTAAAATGTATTGTCATTACATTATAATGAAAAATACTGCAGAGTGGAGAAAGAGCAAAAACACAGTAACAAAACCACATATGGTACAATGAAACAGGGCAGGAGACACAGATCACAAAACAAAGCAATGGCTATAAAAAATAGCAATGAATGCCAACATAAATTTAGGACATTTAAAGTAAAAGTAACATATCATAATAAACAAACTTTTTCATGGTCAATATCAGCAAACCAGTAGGGGAGGTTTGATAGGTAGCACATTCTGATATTTTTCAGGTTAACGATGATAGTAGTTTCATGGTAAGGAAGTAATCATGTTGCTGGAAAGTGGTAATGTGTTACATGTTGATTAGCATATGCAAGTAAGAATTTCACTGTACTATGTAGGCAGGACAACAGTGACCATTTAAACCCATAAACCTATAACTGTGTCTTGATTAATGACACCATGTAAGTAAACAGTTTACTATTCCAGGAGACAAAATATTTATTACTGGAATGCAGGGTCGGAGATGATATGCGATAAATGTCCTGTATGGATGGAAGCATTGTGTGTAGTATCATGTAATAATACATTAGCAAAGTATTAGAAGTTGTAAAATATGTGTTTTATTAAAATCACCTGAAACAATGATAAAACCAATGTGGGTGTGCATATTCTTCTTTGCAGTAGCACCAGACTGCAGTGGGCATATGGTTCCAGGGATGTAGTGATGCATTTTAAGCATTGGTTACAATGGCCTTGAGATTTGCCTCAGTTGATTTTTCATATGAAACTAATCGTGTATTGATACAATTTTAAAAGTTCCATTAACAGTTTTATTAAAATCAACTAAAATAGCAATGATGCCCATCTGCAAGTGTAGATTCTTGTTTGCTAATAGCACCAGATAGCAGTTGGAGTGCCTCCTTAGCATTGGCATGACGATGAATGTAAACATCAGCAAGTAAAAGTACAATTTGTTAAGCCAGTTTCCAAGTTCCAGTCCTCGAGGACCAATAGGGCTGAACATGTTTTTGTTCCAACTCATTTCACACTAATTTTATCTCTTAACTATTCTTATTGTTTAAATTTGCTTTTCTTTTCTTACATTTTGTCTAGAAATGCATTAGTGTGAGATTGACATTCATAAGATATTTAGATATATTGATATTTTTGCCATAGTTCTTAGCTCTTGACTCTATTTTTTATTTTCCTCTCAAATTAATATAGTGTTTTTATATTTGTCTACATATTTTCATCGTCATTATTTCAGGTGTTCTGGTTATTTAATCTATTATTTACTAGTACACCATGCTTGTGGTTCTGACATTGAAGTAGGTGCTGCCTTTTAAAATCACTGTCATTTGCTCTGTTCATTGTTAATTGTGATTATTATCATACAATTAAGGAAAAAACTCCCAGAAAAAGGCGAATTAACAGGAAAATGACAAAACAGAATTAAGAATTTAAACATATGATAAAAATACAAATATTACAAAATTTCTTATGACTATAAATCTTACAATAGTGCCCTTTTCTAAATGCATAATAAAATAATAAAATACTGCCAATTAAACAATTAGATCTATTAAAGGTAAAATGACTTACTGATGGTCTGCAGCCATGGGGAACCCCAAGAGTAAACTTTGAAATGTCACTATGTTTAAAAATCTTTACTCAGGCAATGAAATATTCAGAAGATTAAAAATACAAATGCGTGGGTCAAGTTGCCCAAACAATAGCTAGAAAAATCACCTGCATATCCCTTTTGGTAATAAAACCTTTCTC
>NC_053154.1:181018826-181038826 GCF_016835505.1 Polypterus senegalus
ACAGAAAAGCAACAATTTATTATAACCAGAAATAGTACATAAATCATCTTCAACATCTTTTCAAGTTTTAGAAATTACATAATATTTTAAAAAATAAAATAGCAGAAAATGGTAAAATTAAGTTATAATTGTTGTTTATTATGTAATGAAAAGTCAAGCAAAATGACACCTTTTACTGTTTATTATGAAAATCCAACCTATAAGTAAACATCAATGTTCATTTGCAGTATCTATTGAAAATGTCTGAGAAGTCCAGGTAGCAAAATGTGACACAATAAAAATGTTAGTAAAACGTTGCCACTACTTTGTTATGAAAGATAATGTTATTTACTTAGTCACAATATGTTAAATGACATTGTTCTATACACATGATAATACTATGCACATCAGATTTTTTGATTTAAAAACTGCCCACTGCTTCTGCTATTTGTTTAACCTCTCTTTACTCTACGTCACTTTTTACTGGCATGATATCCAGTTAGTAGGACCTCACTAACCCATGCATAGGGTAGGTGTGCCAGGCAGTGTTCCCAAACATTTGGCTCCGTTTATACTTCTTTCAAAGGGTTGTGCCAGTAATACAACGTAAATGATGACAAAATGAAAGTGCAGAGTTCTCATATTTGACTGGCATTTACTGCATTGTTCAATTGCAAAATCATGAAAGGTTACAATGCATTTTGGGGGGGTATATTATTTCATAATAAAGGCTGGTTAAGCACAGATGTGCATTTGCATTGACTACACTACCATAATAACTGCTCTGAAACTGAAAGAGAGAGCTCAGGCACTCATTGATTTTAGAAATATTAATTAGGCTATGGCAGAATTTGTCAGGGTGGATTTGTTAGGGTTTTGTAGTATTGCTTGAGACAGTGTAACTGCTTATTCTGTTGGAGACACAGAATCCAATACATCTAGATAGATAGATAGAGATAGATAGATAGATATATCTACATTGCATCAGCTAAGCCATGTGCCTCTTAACAGTATTATCGAATACAGGTAGTCCCCAGGTTACGGACATCCAACCTTTTTACTTACTTAACGGGGCCGTGACTTGCAATGCATGCACCACAGTAACTACTGCTCTGTCATCTTCGGCCTGGGGACACTGCAAGCGGTGGCTGGATGGAGGCTGGAGGGGGGTGATTTTGCTGCATGCGCAGTGTAGTGTCCCTCGGGCGGCTCCCAGCAGCAAGCGCTGACCCGTGGTCCATAGTCACAGCTATCGCCCATGTGCAGGACGGAGGCTTGATGGGGCAGTTCGCTGCCCGGCCACTATGCTGCCGCAGCTACTACACCTGACTGGACGCAGGCTGGATGGAGAGGAGAGGAGAGGAGAGGGGTGGGGTGGGGGGAGAGGAGTTTCACTAACCGCCAACTACACATGACTGCCCCGTTGGTTCTCAGTGGTCGGCTGGTAATGCTGCAAGCAGTGACCTGGTTGTGGGTGAACGGAGGCCATTGAGGGTGAATGGGGCAGCGGGGGGTAGCATTGTAGAGCGCCTCAGTTGGCTGTCTGTTGAATGGGAGCGGTGGTGGGCGATTCACTATCCGCCTTTGGATGCACCGTGTTTATTCTCGGTGGGCGGATGCTGCAGGCAGCATACTGTAGTGGAGGTGACTGTGTGGTCGGCGAATCGTGAACCCTCGCTGCCCCAATTCATTCTCAATAGCAAGCCTGCTTGTATTGTACTGTTACGCACATAGCAGGAAGCTGTCTCTTGTCAGTTCATCAGACATGTTGACGACAGGTGCCTTCCTGCTGTGATAGTGTGTACAGTGCTGTGCAGAAGAGCTCATCTTAACCTTTTGTCTTTACCCTTCAACAATGTCTCTGAAACACAAATCTCATGCAAGTGCTGGTGATACAGTAAAGAAGAGAAAAACCATCACCATGGAAAATAAAGCAGAAATAATAAAAAGGTCAGAGAGAGGTGAAACTATCATTCATCTGCAGATCACTTGGTTGCAGTCGGTCAACAATAGCATTTACTAAAATAATGTACCTGTTCTGACTTACATACAAACTCAACTTAAGTACAAACCTACAGTCCCTATCTTGTACGTAACCCGGGCACTGACTGTACAATATTTTGTATTTTGTTATTGGCAATAATATATCATAAAATATAAATTAAATGACCTAACCATCATAAAAGAGATAGGACCATTTCTAGCAGTATTGGGGTGGTTGTTAAATGAGAATCACTAATTCGCTTGGAATAATTATAGATATTTTACTATTGATTTTCCTTCTCTTTACACTTTAACGTAATGGCCGTCAAAGTTTTTTGTTGAAGAGCTAGTGTGGTTGCCTGTTTATATTACAGTATGATTGAATGAGTCACTCTAACTATAAAAAATAAATGTTACCAATGAACCGCTTTGGGCAGATGTCTCTGACAAATTCCCACTTGTACTTTTATGAACATATGAATATGCACATTAAGTAAAAAAATTAATGCTCACCGTGACTGCTGTTAGAACAGCCACAACAACACTGGTATCTGAGTCTTACAGGAAACAGGGGCCACTTTCCAGAAGACATCTACTAGGATGGTAGACACACTAACCACCTGAAGAAATGCATAAGCAAATCAACTAATCATATTATGAGAACACATTCCAAGGAAAAAGAAGCAGATCACAAGACACCTAAGAAAATTGGGTAACCCAAGTTCATTATGACACCTGTGTTGTTTCTACTAGAGGAGGAAAACTGGCAAACTCCAGCGAATCATGAAAAGGGCAAATGTACAATCTATACTAATAAAAGGCAAAGCCCTCACTCACTCACTCACTCACTAATTCTCCAACTTCCCGTGTAGGTAGAAGGCTGAAATTTGGCAGGCTCATTCCTTACAGCTTACTTACAAAAGTTGGGCAGGTTTCATTTCGAAATTCAACGCTTAATGGTCATAACTGGAAGGTATTTTTCTCCATTAACTGTAATGGAGTTGAGCTGGAATGACGGGGGCGGAGATTTGTGTGACATCATCACGCCTCCCACGTAATCACGTGAACTGACTGTCAACGCAGTACGTAGAAAACCAGGAAGACCTCCAAAAAGCGCTTAAGAAAACATGCATTTTATAATTGAGAAGGCAGCGAAACAATAAGAAGTGAGCGAGTGACATATACTACCATATTCATGAGTGCTGCCAGCTCGGAAAGAAAGCAAGGTGTAAACATAAACTTTAAATTAAGTTCATAGACAGGCTACCGCTGGCGTTTCAAATGCCCACAGGTAATGCGGGATACAAGTTTAATGAGAGGACGCAGGATATAAACGAGAGTTTTGATTACTTTGTAACTAAGTTAAAATTGTAGGTGAAGGTGTGCTTATGCAAATTCCGAGAGACTGTGTTTGTGGGGATTGACAGTTAAGGCGGGTGGGGAGTCACGTCATCATCTCCCTCCCACCTCATTTTGCTCTGAGCTGAGCTCACAGCTAACGCTGTCTTCCAAGCAACTTCACAGACTGCCACCAAATACTCACAGAAAAATCCACAAGTTAATACACACGCTGTCTCTAGAGTTTCTCCACACTGAATCCTCCAGGCACTACTTACAAAAGGTCACATTGACAATCGTTTACGCTATTTTTAAAATCTTTCCTTTCTTAGCACAAGCACAGCTGAGAAGCTTCGATGCATGTGCTCCATAACACGTTAAAAAATAATGCATTTAATCACACTTTGCATTACAAGCAAAGGGGAGCTTTTGTCAATGCATGATTTCCTGGTACACCCTGATTACATTGATCAGCGCTTCCCGATTCATTTTACCCTTGCACCACCTTAGTTTGAGAAGAAGTCTGAAAAAATATGAGGTTAACACAGAAAACAGATCACCAATTCAAGCTTTATGAATAATCGATTCGCCATCAATAATTGTTTTGGTAAAGCCATCCTCCTTCCATTTTATAATTTTTCTGCCACTAGCCATGATTAAATGAACGGTAAAAAGTAAGAGCAAAGCGAGGTGACTTATTTAGGCAGGCATACATATGACAGCAACACTCATGACAATGTCAATCATGTTACGTTATTATTAAAATGTTTCCTTTTCTTTTTCATTACTTCTTTAACACACTACTTCTCGCTGCGTAGGGTATTTTGCTATATATATAATATATGAATGACCTCCAAAGAGCGCTGAGACTTTTGATATCATGAACGTGTCTGCAAAAACTGTGGTCTCCTGCCCAGCAAAAGTTGAGCAGCCAGCGCGCGTGCATAGCTGTGCCGGCCTTTGAGACGCTGACTGCGCTTCTGCCTTAAGTCAAAGTGAGCACTTTTAATTTTTTTCATCCTCCCCCTGCGCTATAGCCCAGACAAGTGCAAACACGGACCCCTTTCTACACCACGGAAAATAATATTAAGGCGATTCACACTTTCTTTTGCGATATAATATTATGAGGTCATCACCTCGGATTATGAAGACACACACACACACACGAGTGGAGGACTGACAGTGCCATCACAGCTGATTAATGGCAGGGACGTCTCACCAGTCTACACAAGACCCACCGCGACTGTCCCCAAAAGGCGCATCATAACGCCAGCAACACATCTCTATACTATATAAAAGAAAAGGCAACTTTCCTTTCTTTACACCTTTTTTCCTTTTATCCAAAACCAAAGCCTTTCTCTTAACACTGCAGAGGACACAAAACTAATTTTCTTTAAATGCCGGTAAGGCACATTACCAGAGGCACAAATTTGAACGCTCACATAGAAAATGTAATTTCAATGTACCTGTACTTTTAAAACGTTAATGTTTTACTGTTTAATAACTTATAGACTATAATTTATTATTTTTCCCTTGCACTCAGTGACCAAACCTATACACACACATATAGACACATACAAACATAAACACAAGTATATATATATATATATATATATATATATATATATATATATATATATAGATAGATAGATAGATATGAGAACAACACTCATATCAATGACAAAACAATTACATTAACAACCATGTTACGTTATTTTTAAAATTTTTCCTTTTCTTTTTCGTTCCTTCTTTAACACACTACTTCTCCGCTGCGAAGCGCGGGTATTCTGCTAGTACAGTATAAATAAAAAAAAAAATTTTTCACAAAAATGCTCTGTTGATCACAAAGGCTAAGCCAATCCAGAGGTAAACAAGTCCCCATAAACAAATCCAAAGAATGGACAAAAAAATAAAGAAAAAAAGTCACAAATCCAGGATAATCACAAAAAGCACAATAAATCCCTATAACTCACCAAAACCACCAAGCATATTCAATGAACCAAAGTGGATTTTCCTTGTCCATTATTGGGCTGTAGGCAGTACCTTGATGTTGATGTACAGGTCCCCACCACTTGTGGAACTACCCACAAAATATAAGGGTCATGACAGACCAAGTATTGATACACATAAGTTAAATAATAAACAAAACTTACAATAAACATAATAATGAAAAACATTAAAACACAAGTAAAATGGACAAAAAGAACATAAAAAGGAAAATGAACACATCCTCTGTAAAATATAACATACTCTTTAAACAGTTTAACTTTCACCAACTGTTCAAATGAACATCTGATGACCGGAATTAGCTGGTAATAAAGTACACCCCCAAAACTTGTGGGGGTTAAGTTCATAGAGCAACCATGAATTGTGAAAAACCACAGATTTTGCATGGGGTTAAAAAAAATGTCACTTTTCATAGTTTAAACCGAAAATATGCCCCCAAAACACTTTAATTTCAAACTCAGCTTAATGCATTACCTAAAAATAAAGAATGTAAAGGTGAACCTATATACTGTATTGCTATGTCTCCCGCAGTGCTAGAATATAAAAAAACGATGTTACCGCTATACGAGTATGTACTGTAATTCATGCAAGTGTGTTTTCATTGCCAGGAGCCTTAGACGGTGCAACTCGTTTCGGCGGCATCTTGGGGCTTTCATCCTTAAGCTGCCACATACTTGGGGGTCAATGCATCCCTGGACGACAAATACTTTTTTTGCTGCAATTTAACACTAGAATTACCAGAGCCTACGAAAAAACTTGTAGATCTAGCCCACCTTAAATTTGTCCAAAACCTCTCCGTCAGCGTCCTGTCTCCTGTAAATGTGCCGATAAAGATAAGCAGTAAGCAGCCTGGTATCCCATCCCCCACCGCCGCAGAACGTGCACAATGTTCTCCCAGCTTATGCCTTGATTGACTATCTGGGAGTGACTTGGAGGAGTATTAGAGTGGAAATAACAGATTGTTAATTTGGAACACATGCATTTTATGTGTGTTCCATTTCTAAAATAATCTGTGTAAACACATTGTTAAAACAGAAACTTTTTCCATATTTTAGTAGTAAATGACAAAATTTTGGCAAAAACTATATAATGTGTGAAGCCTGAAGTCCAAAGATCAAATAAACACTTTCACAAAAGGTTCTAGGATGATACAACAGCTTCTGTGGCGTAGCGGTAAGATTTGCTGGCTTGTAATCAAGAGTCCTCGGTTCGATCCCAAGTGCCACCAATATTTGTCGTTTTCAGTAGTGAGCTGCTCTTATTATTAATATTATACAGTACACACATACCAGTACATTTAGTTTGCGTCTGTAACAGATGCTATACGTTTATAGGACTTGTAAAAGTTTGGTTTTTTTCACTTTTATTTTCTCAGTCACAATCATGATACATACTACCGCCCTCCCCACCCAGGGATATGACGCTGTTTGTTTTTATTTGAAACTGGGAGTAACTATACATGTGAGTGGTGTTTTGAGGCAATGGAACTGGACATTCTCTGATCTGGAGGGATAAAAGATGACACAAAAAACACTGGTGAATCTGCCTTCTTCGTATCTCACCATCACTTGATTTTTTTTTTTTTTATTCATTTATATTGAGTGTTCCTGCTCACACTGAATTAGTATGCACCTTATGGTCCATGATGTCCAAAAAAAAAAAAAAAAAAAAAAGACATAGGTACATATGATATTTGGAATTATTCATTTTATGACCTGTATAGCCCATTTCAGAAAACATTGTGGCACAGGTACAACATTATTCATATTATTCTTATTCATTTGCATAACATCTTGTGCTTGTAATTGGTGACTGAGTGTTTCGCATGTTTTTTTCTTTTTCCCCCCAATTTTGCCAGTGTCCACAACCCCCAACAGGAGCAGAGAATGTCTGAGGGAGGAGAGAGAGAGAGAAACAAAGCAATCACCCAAAAAGGACAGGTACTGTTCATGCTTTTAAGTAAGCGTAGCATCGCGTGAGAAGCCACAAGTAAGCCCAGCAAGTAAGGGAGCAATGTGAAGATAATCTATCAGCGTTTTTTAAGTGGGGATTTATGAGGAGCGTCTGTGTCTTCTAGGGGTGCGTTCAGCCCCCTGGATCACAAGGGGCCGCCACTAAGATTCACACCGTCGAGAAGATGGTGATTTATTTATTTTTATAATGGAGATTCCAAGGACACACCCGGCCTTGACCCAACCTGTACACACTCGCAACAGAGTGACAAAAACAAAGCAAACCAGTAATCAGACAGCAAATAAAGAATGCAAATAAAACGATAGATAGATAGACAGATAGATAGTGTCACACACGTGCAACTAGGAACGAGCTGAAGGGACCAAGTGAAGGTAAATACCCGACAGGCCAGGGGGTGGCGGGGTGCTCTAAACCTTTGCCTGTTATTTCTGCAGATCAAATACGGGAAAACCTACCTGGCCTGACGTCACTTCCTGTCCCGGCACCTAGATGGACGTCACCTCCTGTCCCGGCACCTAGACGGACGTCACCTCCTGTCCCGGCACCCAGACGGACGTCACTTCCGAGTTACAAGACATAAAAGCCTCCATCGTGGCTAAACTCAAACTGTTCAATGTGGAACTGGAATAAGCAACATCGTTGTACTCAAGATAATCCTTTGCAGCTAGGAACAATATACGGGTGGCTGCCCCAAACCTTTTGAAAGTGTTGAGACTCGTTCTTTTACAATAGATAGATAGATATTTCATTAATCTCAAGGGGAAATTCACATACTCCAGCAGCAGCATACTGATAAACAACAATATTAAATTAAACAGTGATAGAAAGCAGGTATAACAGACAATAACTTTGTATAATGTTAACACCCCCGGGTGGAACTGAAGAGTCGCATAGTGTGGAGGAGGAATGATCTCCTCAGTCTTTCAGTGGAGCAGGACAGTGACAGCAGTCTGTTGCTGAAGCTGCTCTTCTGTCTGGAGATGATACTGTTTAGTGGATGCAGTGGACTCTCCATGATTGACAGGAGCCTGCTCAGCACCTGTCGCTCTGCCACAGATGTCAAACTGTCCAGCTCCATGCCTACAATAGAGCCTGCCTTCCTCACCAGTTTGTCCAGGCTTGAAGCATCCCTCTTCTTTATGCTGCCTCCCCAGCACACCACCACGTAGAAGAGGGCACTCGCCACAACCGTCTGATAGAACATCTGCAGCTTCTTATTGCATATGTTGAAAGATGCCAGCCTTCTATGGAAGTATAGTCGGCTCTGTCCTCTCTTGCACAGAGCATCAGTATTGGCACTCCAATTCAATTTATCATCCAGCTGCACTCCCAGGTATTTATACGTCTGCACCCTCTGCAGACAGTCACCTGATGATCACGGGGTCCATGAGGGGCCTGGTCCTCCTAAAATCCACCACCAACTCCTTGGTTTTGCTGGTGTTCAGTTGTAGGTGGTTTGAGTCGCACAATTTAACTAAGTCCTTGATTAGGTTCCTATACTCCTCCTCCTGCCCAGTCCTGATGCAGCCCACGACAGCAGTGTCGTCAGTGAACTTTTGCACATGGCAGGACTCCGAGTAATATTGGAAGTGAGATGTATATAGGCTGAACAGAAACGGAGAAAGTACAGTCCCTGGCGGCGCTCCTGTGTTGCTGACCACAATGTCAGACCTGCAGTTCCCGAGATGCACTTACTGAGGTCTGTCTGTAAAATAGTCCACGATCCACGCCACCAGGTATGAATCTACTCCCATCTCTGTCAGCTTGTCCCTAAGGAGCAGAGGTTGGAAGGTGTTGAAGGCGCTAAAGAAGTCCAGAAACATAATGCTTACAGCACCACTGCCTCTGTCCAAGTGGGAGAGGGATCGGTATAGCATATAGATGATGGCATCCTCCATCCCACCACCGCTGTTCCCCTTACGGTGATTACACATTAAATACAACAAAGCACAAACAAAACACACACAGTTAATCATGAAAAATGAAAAACGACAACGCATGAAATGTAATGATGAAAATAGATAGTCCGCACATTGAATGGGAATGTACAGATAGTCCTACCGGTAGTTTCTGAAATGGTGAAGACGAGTGGACGAGTTCAGGAGTGCTCCTTTCTTTGCAGGATCACCATGAATCCACTTACAGTTCTCATGTACACAGGCAGACAATCCAGACACACAAAACGATCCAGGACAAAATGAATAAGTACAGGTAACCCAACAGAAGGCAGATAGACAGGAACTTGAAATACAAACTACAAAAACTTTTTTTTTGCTTTTGTTCACTGGCCCCCTTTTCAAAAGCCGTGCTGACATCCTTTGACCTCAACAGCACCAGCACCCTCAGCAGAAGACCAATCAGAGCCACTACAGGGACTGCTGGGAGTTGCAGTTTCAAATTCTATTGGTGACCTTCACCATCCCAAGTCGCGGTTTTCTCTACAGTTGCTTCCTGTTCTCCTCTACAGTACAGTATTGTCACGATATTTGTGGTTTCCGCTAAAAATTATTAGTTAGGTTCTAAGGAAAAATCTGCAAATGACTGAGGCCGCAAACTCTGAACCGTGACTTTGCGGGAGTCTACTGTATACCTTTATTTTTTCTTCTTTAAGCATTAGCTTAAGCTTTAAGGTTTGGGTTAGCAAAAGACGAAAAATAATGTAATTTTCAGAGATATACAAAAAGGCACTTTTCACAGTACAAGTAATGGATTAACAATATACAGTACAGCTTTTCTGTAGCAATGGAAATTAATTAGGCCTTGAAAGCTGATGCAATTAATTCAAACTGGTGTCCCAACTTTTACCGATTACTGACAAAACTCTCTATCTGCATTAAAGCAGTGTTGGAACAAACTGTGTTTATACATCCTTTGAAGCAGTATTTAGACAAAATTGGGCTGTCTATTGCTATGATAATGGTGAGAAAGGCGGCAATTAACAAAGGAAGACAAACAGACCATTAAAACACTTAAAAGTGCAGGTTTTAGTAACAGCATTTTCCCACACCATCAAGAGGGACTTGGAAACTGGATGAAAAACTGACAGAAACAGGATTGGCAATCCCACAGCCATTACCGAATCAGAGAGTTATCAGCTTGCATGAGAGGCACCTTACAAGACAACAGCTTCAAGAACATCTTAACAGCTGTGCACTATCCATTTCTCCAATTACTTATTTTTTCTATGCTTTAATTACAGAATACATTAGATGAACATATACAGGCTTGGTATGCAACAGAAGTAAAATCCTGCAGTTCCTCTTTATATTCCTTGCTTTGCGCCCCAATAAATGCAAATTAATCGCCAATATACTAATAACCCAATTGTGCTTCACTCACTCAGAATAAGGAACCAGTGTAGGAAGCATTTTAAGATAGAGAATCTTTTGTCGGTGGCACATCTACACGAGAACCACCTTTTTCAACCCTCGCAAACATATTCAGTTTTTAATGTCTGGAAAACATTTGGGATTAAATCACTTAGAGATCTTACATAGGATTGGTCTCGTCCGATGCGAGAGATGGACGTCTGAAGTGGAGCTCCGCTAGCAGTGGTGCTATTTTTCATATTATTTGCTTATTATTCTGAGATATCCTGTATTTATTCAACCCGAGAGGGACTGCTACAGTATATGTAAACACATATAAACATGGCCAACAAGAAGGGGGGTCCGAAGACTAAAGCTACATCCAAGCTGCGATCAGCAAGCCCTAGTTCGAGATACGGCCTCTCAGAGACAGACCTGGATCAGATGGGCGAAAGTACAGACTCCTCGGGACCACGGTCCGCTACATCGTTGCTGGCTGAGAGCGAAAAGGGGAGCGAAGGTGCGATCGTGAGTGCAGATGTGGATAGCTCGCCGATTGGAGAGATTACCTGAAACTGGAAAAGGCCGGGAGGTCCAGCGGCTTCAGCTACGCAATTACGTGGGACTGGAGCAGCGGGGACACCGGCTTCAGCAGAGTCTGCTGCTTCATCTACGGCACAAGAAGGCACATTTGAGTTATCTGAACTGAAAGTGTTGCTCGCTGAGCTCACGCAAGATATAAAGAAAAGCGAGAAGGCTAATGAGAAAGCAACGGCAAAGGCACTTGAGAGACTGAAACAGGAATTAAAACAGGAAATCCAACAGGCAAATGAATGGCTGCGACAGGAATTCCAACAGGCAAATGAAAGGCTGCGTCAAGAGGTACAACTTGAACTTCGACAGGTGCTGGGTAAAATTGAAGAGCGCATTCAGAAAAACTCAGTTAAACTGAGCACGCTTGCTGATCAATTGGAGCATCTTAGTGAGACATTCACGAATCGGATCGAAATGGCGAACATCTAGCTGCCTGTGCCGAGGAAAGAGCAGTAAATGTCAGTTCGGAATGTAAAAAACTCGGAGAAAAACTTGGAGACAGACTGGCTGCTTTAGAAGATGGGAGTAGAAGGTATAATGTCAGAATTGAAGGCCTGCGGAGAATCGAGAAAGTTCAAACCCTGTGAAATTCGCAGCTGAACTTTTTCTAAAATAATCGGGCGACTTTAAAGCAGAATCTGAGATAGCAGCGCTTACAGCGTCGCGGATCAAACACCGTCAGACCCCGACCAAGATCTTTTATAGTTCGTTTTGAACGATTATCATTTAAGTTAGAGGTGATGGCACTCCTCAGAAAAAGGAAGATATTATATATGAAAATAACCACATTCGTCTTCCCTGACTTCTCTCCAGCAACAGCTATAAAACGCGCCTTCTATAATATTAAACAGCTGCTACGGCAAGCCAATGTCAAATACAGCCTCCTGTATCCGCAAAACTGAAAGTGGAATGGCAGGGTCATTTCTATGTTTTCGCTAGCAAGGAAGAAGCAGAAAATGAATTAAGAAAGCTGATCCCGGACTATTCTGATACATAATTGTGAGTCATGGCGTAAATGATAAAGCTAGGATTAATAATCTACTGTCTGATCTATTTGTTTTAAAATACGGGTTTTTATCAGCATATATTCTCATATTCTTATATTATTATTACTTACTTATTACTTATACTAGGGCTATGTTTATGTTTTATTGTGCTTAATTATTTTTCCTCTCTTTTTTTCTTTTCTAATTATTTCATGTGTACCCTAAATGAGACTGTTCAATATCATACCCTTGGTTTACTGTTATTGCTATTACTGCATTAAGACTTGTTATGCTTATTTTGGACACATCTTTAACACCATCACCTGGGTTTATTATCTGGGGTATCATCTTAATGCACTAAAATTGCTGAAGATTATATTATATATTATGTAAGACTATATTGGTATATCTCTATCTTTTAACCTTAAAGCGCCACTGCATGGGGGCTTGATGTGCTTTGGACGTGCTCTGTCTCTGGGTATGTCAGAGGACTGGGACTGCATGAAGTGGGTTTTAGCCTCACCTGGGGAGGCAAAAAGGGAGGGTGGGGGTTAAGGGGAAGAGAAAGAGAGCAGGCTTGATCTATATCTAATCTATCATCTCAATCTTTATAATTATAACTATCAACGTAATAATAAGCTGCATGGCAACAACTCTTGGGGAATAGGAAATTAAGACCTAAACTATTTCACTTCCAGTTAAGACTATAATATGACACCAAAAACTCAGAATCAGTGTCTCCATGATGGGACAGTTAACTTCGTAAGCTGGAATGTTAAAGGCCTGAATCACGAATTAAAGAGAAAGAAAGTACTTTCTCACCTAACAGGTCTAAATGCTAAAATAGTATTTTTACAGGAAACCCACTTACTAAGTAAGGATCAGTTCCGGCTGCAAAAGACTGGACTGGCCAAATGTTCCATTCTAGTTTTACAAAGAAAACTAGAGGGTGGGAATTCTCATACATAGAACAGTACCATTTGTAGCATCAGATGTAGTATTGGATCCTGAAGGGAGATATGTGATGGTCATGGGAGACTTATCTAACTGTAAAATGATTTTGATAAATGTTTATGCACCTAATGTTGATGATAAGGAATTTATACAAAATTTATTTGCATCCATTCCCAATCTGAACACTCATAAACTTATAATGGCTGGGGACTTTAATTGTGTTCTAAATCCACTTTTAGATAAGACTTCCTCCACAGGGGAACGCAACTAACACCGCAAAGATAATTACAAAGTTTATAACTGATCACAACTTATCAGATCCCTGGAGGTTTTTAAACCCAAATTCAAGAACATATTCTTTCTACTCACCAGTACATCATTGCTACTCAAGGATTGATTACTTCTTTATAGATAATAACTTCTTGCCTAAGATTAAATCTTGTAAATACGATGCTATTGTTATTTCAGACCATGCTCCGATGATCTTGGAGCTGAAATTACTAAGCCCCATACACTCACCCGCAGATGGCGTCTCAATCCGCTTCTATTAGCTGACGAGAATTGTACTGAATTTATATCCAAACAAATTGAATTCTTTCTAGAGACAAATACATCCCCTGAGATCTCTGCAGGAATACTCTGGGAAACTCTTAAGGCCTTCTTAAGAGGACAGATTATCTCATATCTTTCCCACAGAAATAAATCCGAGCGAAGAAAGTAGCAGAGATAAAAAGAAATTACTAAAATAGATGAAGAACATGCCAGACTACCAAGCGAGACTCTACATAAGAGGAGGCAGGCTCTACATTCAGAATTAAACCTCTTGACAACTAAAGAAACCGAACAACTAATTTACAAATCCAGACATCATTATTATGAACATGGAGAAAAGCTAATAAGCTTTTAGCAACAAATTCACAAGCAAGATATGCAACGCAATCTCGGTAATTACTAACACGAACGGAGATAAAATCATCGAACACAAAAATATAATGTACACTTTTAGAGACTACTATAAATCCCTATATACTACTGAGTTTAAAGAAGACAATATACAATCTAATGCATTTCTGGATAAATTACAGATACCACAAATTGACGCTATTAGTGTGGAGGAACTCGATAAACCTCTGTCATTATCAGAATTACTGGATGCTATAAAGTCACTCCAAGGTGGAAAAGCAGCAGGCCCTGATGGCTACCCTGCAGAGTTTTACAAGAAATTCTCCGCTCAGCTAGCTCCCTCCTATTAGCAACATTTACAGAAGCCAGAGATAACCAATCTCTTCCACAAACCTTTCGCCAAGCACTAATCACTGTCTTTCCAAAACAAAATAAGGACTTATTACAATGTGCATCATACAGACCAATTTCACTTCTGAATAACGACGTTAAAATACTCTCTAAAATCATAGCTAGAAGGATGGAGAAAGTGCTCCCTCAGTAATATCACAAGACCAAACTGGATTTATTAGGGGCCGACACTTATCTTCAAATCTTCGACGCCTGTTTAATGTAATATACTCACCAACTAAATCAAACACCCCAGAAATATTATTATCATTGGATGCAGAAAAAGCATTCGACATGATTGAATGGAAATACCTTTTACTATTTTGGAAGTTTGGGTTTGGCCCAACATTTGTGCATGGATTAAATTACTGTATACTAACCCAGAAGCTTCAGTTTGCATCAATAACATTTGCTCAGACTACTTTAAACTAGAGCGTGGCACAAGACAAGGATGCCCTTTGTCACCACTGCTGTTTGCAATTGCCATTGAACCACTGGCAATACATTGTCGAAATACTGATCAGATAAAGGGGATTAGCAGAGAAGGACTGGAACAGAAAATCTCATTATATGCAGATGACATGGTACTGTATATATCGGACCCAGAAAATTCTGTGCCTGCAGTCTTAGCAGCACTCACAGAATTTCAAAAGCTCTCTGGTCTCAGAATTAATCTGAATAAAAGTGTACTCTTTCCGTGAATTCTCAAGCATATAATATTAGATTAGACACCCTTCCTTTTATCATTGCAGAACAGTTTAAATACCTCGGGGTAAACATCACAAGTAAACATAAAGCTCTTTATCAACAAAAGTTTATCGTCTGCATGGAAAAAATTAAACAAGACTTGCATAGATGGTCAACCCTTCATCTCACACTAGCTGGAAGAATTAACACTGTTAAGATGAATATTCTTCCTAAGCTCCTTTTTATTTCAAAACATACCAATATACATTAATAAATCGTTCTTTAAGCAATTAGATTCAACAATAACCTCATTTATTTGGAATTCTAAACATCCACGCATCAAAAGAGCGACCCTACAAAGACAAAAGGCAGAAGGGCATGGCTCTACCTAACTTCCAGTTTTATTACTGGGCAAATATACAGTCGATAAGAACCTGGACACAAATAGAAGAACATACACAGGCATGGACCGCAATAGAAGTAAAATCCTGCAGTACTTCTTTGTATTCCTTGCTTTGTGCTCCAATAAACACACGTTATCGGCAATACACTAATAACCCAATTGTGCTCCACTCACTTAGAATCTGGAACCAATGTAGAAAGCATTTTAAGACGGAGAAGCTTCTTTCTGTGGCACCCTGCAAAAGAACCACCTCTTTCAACCCTCACAAACATATGCAGTTTTAATATCTGGAAAAATTTGGAATTAACTTGCTTAGAGATCTTTATATAGACAACGTCTTTGCATCCTATGAACAATTACATTCCAAATTTAACATTCCAGCTACAAATTTCTTTCACTATCTTCAAATCAGGAACTTTGTTAAACAGAACCTTCCAGATTTTCCTCATCTTGCACCCTCATCCACGCTGGAAAAATTATTGCTCAATTTCAAGGAGTTAGACTCCATCTCTACAATATATAAAATCCTTTTACAATCCCTTCCTTTCAAAGATCCAAGAGGACACTGGGAAAATGACCTCTCAATTAATATATCAGAAAAGGAGTGGAAAGTAGCAATGCAGAGAATTCACTCAAGCTCCATATGCAAAGCATACAATTATACAACTCAAAATTATATATCGAGCACATCTGTCTCGACTAAAACTCTCAAAATGTTTCCAGGGCATGATCCAACCTGTGAACGCTGCAAATTAGCTCCAGCCTCACTAGGTCACATGTTCTGGGCCTGCTCCAAATTAACATTATTCTGGACAAAAATTTTTAATTACCTCTCAGACAGTCTTGGACTCACAATCCCTCCTAACCCATTAACAGCTGTGTTTGGGGTTCTTCCAGAGGGTCTTAAAGTGGAGAAAGACAAACAAATTGTGATTGCATTCACTACACTTTTGGCACGCAGACTTATTCTGATAAACTGGAAGAACCCAAACTCTCCTCTTTTAAGTCAGTGGGAAACTTATGTGTTATATTATTTAAAATTGGAAAAAATCAAATACTCAGTTAGAGGATCTGTGCAGACTTTTTTCAAAACATGGCAGGTTCTAATCAGTAATATTTTGAAATGATTTTATAAAGCACAGAGAATTTGTTGATTTAGGTATTTTTACAAGCCTTAAATTTTACACCGTTTGGCTTGCTCTCTCTCTCAAGGGTGGGGATCGATCTGTTCTTAGCATAATTCTTTTTTTTGTAAAAACGTGATTGCTATGTATTGATTGTAATAAAATTAATAAAAAAAAAAAAAAGAGATCTTACATAGACAAAGTCTTTGCATCCTACGAACAAATATACTCTAAATTTAACTTTCCAGCAACACATTTCTTTCACCATCTTCAAATTAGAAACTGTTAAACAGAACCTGCTCAATTTTCCTGACCTATCACCTCCCTCTATGCTGGAAAAAATATTGATCAGTTTCAAGGACTTAAACAGCATCTCTGCAATATATAAAACCATTTTACAAATATCCAAGAGGATAGGAAAAAGAATCTCTCACTCAAAATATCAGAAAAGGAATGGAAGGTATCAATGCAGAGAATTCACTCAAGCTTCATATGCGCAAAGCATACAATTATTCAACTCAAAATTATATAATCAAGCACATCAGTCTCGCTTAAAATTGTCTAAAATGTTTCCAAAGCAAGATCCAACCTGTGAACACTACAATCAAGTTCCAGCTTCACTGGGTCACATGTTTTGAGCCTGCACCAAATTAACATCATTCTGAATCAAACTTTTTAAATGCCTTTCAGACAGCCTTGGTGTCACAATCCCTCCTAACCCATTAACATCTGTATTTGGTGTACTTCCAGAAGGGTTTAAAGTGGAAAAGGACAAACAAATTGTGATTGCCTTTACTACACTATTGGCATGCAGACTTATCTTGCTTAGCTGGAAGAATCCTAACTCTCCCCTTTTAAGTCAGTGGGTAACTGATATTATATACTATTTGAAACTGGAAAAAATCAAATTCTCAGAGTATGTGTGCATAAATTTTTCAAAACCTGGCAGGATCTAATCAATAACATCTTTATATATAATTCACTAAGGCAAGACACCCATGGAAAGCACGGCGGAAGGGGCGTGGATTCACTAAGCCGGCGACAAGTAAGACACCTATGACGCACGCAGGAAGGAGCAACACTGGAGGTGAATCGCCATATGCAGCATGTAAAACGGTTTACGAGGGGTATCCCATGGGATCCTTAAAACAATCCTTTACAACTGAGGTTTAAACACAATGAAGTAAGCAGTCTTTAAAAACCGAGTTTCCGGTTACGATGCACAACCGCGTGCACCATAGCAAACTGTTTTACACGCTACATATAGCAATTCGCATTCGCGACAAACATGCCTCTTCTTAGATGCTCCTGCAGGAACACGGAAAGTCTATGCGAGTCACAGATGCATCTGGACTGTGCAAAGACGAGAACGACTCAAATGACATGTTGGAGGTGGGCACATGAGCGATGGCGGTCCGCCAGTTTTCAGTCACGGACGATTATGTGTTGGTTCGTTCCGTGCATTGTTACAATGTTGCTTTTCTTGCCAATTTATTACATTACCGATTTTTCAAATGTTAATTTTCTCCCTATGTTTAAAAATCATTAAAAAACTGGCCTGATTATGCGGTATATGGTACGCCGCGGGTTGGCTAGTTTTAGAATAATCTTTTAAAGCACTGAGGAAGCAGATTCTCTCCCTATTCCTTTTTCTTCTCCATTCATCTATATTCATTTACTAGCAGAATACCCGCGCTTCGCAGCGGAGAAGTAGTGTGTTAAAGAAAGTACGAAAAAGAAAAGGAAAAATTTTAAAAATAAAGTAACATGATTGTTAATGTAATTGTTTTGTCATTGATATGAATGTTGTTCTCAGATCTATCTCTATATACATATATATATATACATACATACATATATATATATACACATATATATATATACTAGCAAAATACCCGCGCTTCGCAGCGGAGAAGTAGTGTGTTAAAGAAGCAATGAAAAGAAAAGGAAACATTTTGAAAATAACGTAACATGATTGTCAATGTAATTGTTTTGTCACTGTTGTGAGTGATGAGTGTTGTTGTCATATATATATATATATATATATATATATATATATATATATATATTTACACACACACATAAACATATATATATACATATCTATACATATACACATATATACACACAAATACATATATATATATACATACATACACACACATATATAAACATATATATACATATACATACATATCTACATATATACACACACAGCTATTTCGTATCAGTGCAATACGCTGCTTGTTAAAACGGATAACTCCGCTCTTACGTTGCAAGTCTGCGTGGATATTATGAACTATCGTATTTGTTCAAGTTCTATTTAAATTTTAAATAGAAGGAATTTTTATTTAGTCGACAGAAATATCTTTGGTAGGAATGGTAAAACAGACAGGAATATTATTCCTGAATAAATCAACTCAAACCTTAAACAACTTATAATATTTTGCTCTCCATAAAAATATATCCTGTCTAAATTATACAAGTTAGAAATAAAGTAAACATTAAAAGAACAAACATTCAAATTTCTTTACTCTTATGTAATTTTATATGAAAAATAAACTTAGATTTTAAATATCCCAAAAGATTTTGCTCTCCATAAAAATATATCCTGTCAAAATTATACAAATTCAAATATGAACATGCTGCATAACAAAACCTGGAAATATAAATAAAATGTGTTCCTTTCAGCAATAACAAATCAAATCATTCAGTTGTCTTTGCTCATATGTCATTTTAGAGCTGGACGCCTGGCATCTTTTTTGGCCACAGGTTCGTTTCTGTTTGGTGTGAGGTTCTGTGTTGTGGAGATTCTCAGGATGGATTGCAGGTGCTCATCAGTGAGGCGACTCCTGTGTGCTGTTTTGTTAGTCTTTATCACTGAGAAGAGCTTCTCACACAGATATGTGCTACCAAACATGCACAAGGTTCGAGCCGCATGTAGACGGACTTTTTTTGTTCTTCAAAGTCACCAAAGCGCCGTGCAAACTCAGTGCGCTCAGTTTATCAGCAAAGTGCGTATTTGGGAACACCGTATTGACGACTTGGTTTAACATTACTTGGCAACAGGGAAAGTGGGGCAAGGTGCATTTGTGTCTCCCATAAAAGCAGCTTCACTTGAAATCACTTTGTGATTGTGCACGGGTAAAACGTCCGCTGAAGTGTCAGATTCTTATTTAATTATGCTGCTTTCTGTATCTTCTGCATTGCATTCAGGTTACCCTGATGTTTTGTCTCATAGTGCCGTCTTAGATTAAATTCTGTAATTACAGCCACATTAGCTCCACAAATGAGACACACGGGTTCAGTAAACATATACTCAGCCTCCCATCGCTTTTAAAGGCTCTATTTTCAGAATGAACTTTTCTCT